>NW_015656155.1:17657-21836 GCF_001515625.1 Sinocyclocheilus rhinocerous | reverse complement strand
GCAGTTCTCTCTGTGTGTGTGTGTGTGTGTGTGTGCAGAAGTACCGTTACCATGACGAGGAGACGCCGCCGCTGCAGCACAGTCCAGCTCATCTGACCGTCAGCGACACCGGACACGCCCCCATCGACGGTCTCCACGGTTACACACCCCAGATGCACGTGTCACCCGCCAAAGTAAGAGTCCTGTGTGTGTTTGAGCTCCTCATGAGTCCGTCAGCACAGAGCAGCTTTCAGCCATGACCTCTGACCTCATAATAACAGAGTGAGCAGTCACACAGCAGCTGATTTTAATAGATCTTCATTTTAATGATCTCAATATCAATTCTTAAATCATCAAACATTTTTATAGCATGACTGCTGCACAGTGATCTTTGTGCTTTGTTACTTTTGATATGAAAGTCTCAGCGTTCAAATTCAAATTTAACACTAAATTCAGTCAGTAAATGTGTTTTTGTCTCAATCAATTCAACTCTACATCAGCCAGAAAGATCACTCTAGAGGAGCGTTCTGATAAATATATGCCCTATATTACATATTTATCATATTTTACTATGAATAAATCTGTCATGAAAACAAGTTTTGTTTTTATTTCAACAGCAAATTGTGTTTGTTCCCATAGCAACTAATCGCCCACACCTTTCTCTTGTTGCTCCTCGTTATCGTTATATTTATTTAGTTCCGGATTCATGTAAACATCTCTTGCTCTCACTAGTCTCTGGGTTGTGTTTCAGCCGGTGTTGCTCCCCAGCGGTCACGCGCCTTTCTATGCCTCCTCGACTCTGGTGAGTGCTTCTCCGCTTCTGATTGGCTGTGATGTCATTTCCTGTAGACGCCTCACTGGTCTTTGACCGCTTGTCTGCTTGGGTGACGTATTTCTAGTCTGTGTAAAAGGCTTGATTACTGATGTTTTGACAGAACTCGTTAACACTTTACAGTAAGACCCCATTAGTTCATGCTCGTTAATGCATTAATTAACAATGAGCAGTACATTTGCTACAATATCTGTTAATGAAAATACAAAAGTTCATGTTTGCCCAGGTCCAATAAATGATATTAACAGACACAACGTTTGCTTTTAATAATGTATTAGTAAATGTTGAAATTAAACATGAATTAAGATTAATAAATGCTTTAGAATTTATTTCATTTTAGAAGTTGGTTTTCACCACTTTAATTATGACTTTTCATCTCAGTTCTGAGACAACAGTCAGAATTATAAGATATAAATAGAATTGCAAGACACAAACTCAGAATTCTGATCTCTTTTCCCACAATTCCAAGTTTACATCTAACCATTTTCTTTTTATATAAGAGTTCTTATATTGACAAGCTGACTTTAATTGAGAGTTTCTGTCACAATTCTGAGTTTACTTGCAATAATGTTTGTTTTTTCACCATGGAATAACTTTTTATCTCACATTTCCAACTGTTCTCAGAATTCTAACTTTATATCTGATATTTAAATATTTATTTTTTATATAATTTTTTATATTTATCTTTTATATAAATTTATCTAATATATAATTTTGACTTTTTTTCCCAAAATTGTGAGAAAAAGTCTGAATTGTGAGATAAAAAGTCACAATTACCTTTTTAATTGTTTTCAATCCTGATATTGATAACTATATTAGCGTCCGCAGCCGTGACAAGTGCGCTGCGGTTTTGTCGTCTGTCTCTTTAAATGCTGGAACTCTTTCAAGCAGGATGGATTCTGATTGGCTGTCACTGTTTTTATCATTCATCAGCTAAAAAAATATCTCTGAAAGTGATTCCAGCGATATCGTTATGGTTATAGTTGTCATGTGTTATCATCCTTTAGCCATAAATCCTGCTCTGAAGGGTGGATTTAGTGTGCGTTAAAGGGTTAGTTCACCCAAAAATGAAAATTCTGTCATTAATTAGTCACCCTCATGTTGTTCCAAACCCGTAAGACCTTCGTTCATCTTCGGAACACAAGTTAAGATATTTTTGATGCATTCTGAGAGCTGTAATTTACTCGATCAAGGTCCAGAAACGTAGCAAGGAGATTGGTAAAATAATCCTATTAAACTATACCTTTAAGGGGACAGAGCTCCGCCTCCAAACATCAGATTCAGCCTCTGATTGGCCGCTTCACGTGTTTGGTCAGATGAGTCATGTGACGCCGGGTGGTGGGCGGAGCTCCAGGTGACAGACAGCTGCTCTCTCTCCTGCACTCACACTCATAGATATGTATAGATGCCCTATTTGACCGCTCCAGATACAGTCAACGCGCTCAAAGATTCGCAGACCGTTCCATGGCGGATGGCTTATGTATCGCGGCCCATAGAAACAGTCGCTGATGAGGCATCTAAGTATATATATCTATGCTCACACTAGCACACAAATCACCATGGAGACGGCAGGGATCTTGGTCTCCATAGCAACAGGAACACTTGATCAGAGAGAGTGTGTGTGTGTGTGTGTGTGTGAGAGAGTGTGTGTGTGTGTGTGAGTGAGTGTGTGTGAGTGTGAGTGAGTGAGTGTGTGTGTGTGTGTGTGTGTGTGTGTGTGAGAGAGTGTGTGTGTGTGTGTGAGTGTGTGTGTGCTTTGGCAACATTGTGTTACACAGTCATGCTAATAAAGCTTAATTGAATTGAATTGAAATTGAGTGTGTGTGTGTGTGTGAGAGAGAGAGTAATGTGGTGAATAATAAGCTGAAGGTTATAGTGTTTGGGTCTGAACTCTACAGAAAGTTCAACACACTTCTGTTACCTCCACAGATTGTCATTTAGATCATTTCTCTGGTTCTGCTGTAATTATTTGTAGGACAGTTTTTGAACCTCTGAATTTAAATGTTTTAGTCATTTTCAGCTGTTTACAGTCTGGTGTGTTTTCCTCATATCTCTCAAGCAGTGTAGCAACTCAAAAATCACTTACAGCACTATCTATTCTATTCTTTTATTTAATCTACATCAGCGATTCTCAGTCATTCTGTCAGCTGAATCAAAACACTTTCTTGAAGCTCTCCTGAAATTTGAAGTTAATGTTTTAATAATTTCTAAACGGACACGGTTAACTGATGACCGTTATTGGTCACGTGACATGCAGGTAATGAAATGTCATCTTTTTAGTAAGTTTTTATTTTGACTGATTATATTTTTTAAATTATTAGTTGTAATTTTAAATTATACTTTAATTAATTATTAGCTTTTCTTCCCGCGTTTGATCTCTACATTATTGTTATTGGCGCCTTTTTCTGTCAGAGCAGAGAACAGAAGCGCGGTGACTGTGCTGTGAGAGAGCGCGCGGCAGTGGGAGAGTGTGTGTGTGTGTGTTTGTGTGTGTGTGTGTGTGTGTGAGAGAGAGAGAGTGTGTGTGTGTGTGTGTAACGGTCGCGCGGCAGCAGGATGAAGCTCCTCGCTAGCTCGTTTCTGTTCGTCTCGCGGTAACGCTAGATTTCGCGCTCGTGATTCAGGCTGAAGCAGAAGATGAAGCGACTCTGACACGCCGCGACTGCTGTCATCATCACCTTCATCATAATCTTCCTCATCCTCATCATCTGTCTGTGGTCGAGCGCCGGTCGCGGATTCTCTCTCTCTCTCCGCCGGACTCTGATCGATCCGGTTCGGTTCTGTTCGGTTTGATTCGGTGTCGGTGTGAACGCGTGTGTGATGTAATCCTGCGGTTTTGACGTCATGTTCGTGTCGGTTTGGTACGCGAAGAAGATGGGCCGAAGATTCATCAGCAACGTGCGCAAAGCCAAGAGACACAGACAGAGAGTGACGGTGAGACAGCTGTGAGTGTGTGTGTGTGAGAGAGAGTGAGGCAGCTGTGTGTGTGTGTGTGTGTGTGTGTGTATGTCTGTGTGAGAGAGAGTGAGGCAGCTGTGAGTGTGTGTACTGGTTTATATATTCTGGTGGGGACTTAAACCTGAATACACACAGACTCATGGGGACTCGTGTCACGGTGGGGACCTAAATTGTGGTCCCCACGGGTACAAAAGCTTATAAATCATACAGAATGAAGTTTTTTGAAAATCTGAAATAGCACAAAGTTTCCTGTGAGGGGTAGGTTTAGGGGTAGGGTTGGTGTAGGGCAATAGAAAATACGGTCTGTACAGTAGAAAAACCATTACGCCTATGGAGAGTCCCCACAAGGATAGCTGACCAGACAGTGTGTGTGTCCGTGTGTGTGTGTGTGTGTGTCTGTGTCTGTGAGA
>NW_015656155.1:9349-17630 GCF_001515625.1 Sinocyclocheilus rhinocerous | reverse complement strand
AGAGAGAGAGTGAGTGTGTGTGTGTGTGTGTGTATCAAGTGATTCTCTTGTAGGAATTACTGTGGTATTACTGTGTTTGATTACTATGATTTTACATGGTACCACCATCATGTTAGTGTTTATTCCAGACAGAAATCACCATAGTAACCAGTTTAATATGTCAAAATATCACAGTTAGGTGTAAAAGACATGAATGAGAGGGTGAGACGCTTCAGTGAGTGTGACGAGGTTACCGTGGGAAACTGTGTGTTTTCGGTGTATTTGTGTGTTGTTGATAGTTGCCAGATTTCTGCTGAGCGCTGCATCGTCTCCATGGTGACCAGAGTGATGGTGTGATGCGGTCTGTGCACGTCGTCATGGCAACTGTGTGGCAGGATGGCTGTGATGTCATGCAGGAGTGTGTGAGTGTGAGACGCTAGTGAACGACAGCCGAGTTTAGCTGCATCTTGTCACGGTGACATTGACGTTTATATCATTTTCACCATTTTTCATTGGAAAGTATAAAAATAAAGCTGATTCAAAATATGAATAGTTTAACTTGAAGTACTAAAGTAAAATTAAGCTGAAATTAAAATTAATACAAAATAGACGTATTTTAAAAAATATATGAAAAAGGACAAAACACTATTAATATAATTGTTCATATCAGTCGATATCGATAATCAGCAAAATGAGATTCAAATCTTTATTTCTTTCAAAAGTTTAAAGGCAGATTTTTGCTCCAAAGTGAAAGTTTTTAAAGGTTTTAAACAACTCTTTATGGTCAGAACATACACTTCACATTTCTCACTTTTCCAGTCATTTCTCTTTACAATAAATATTTAAATAGAAAAATGTATTTCTTAGTTTCTGCATGTTCAAAAAAAGTAACATCTGCAAAAACTGTAACAAGCTTATTTCCACATGATGAAATGTAATCGTTCTGTTTGAGTGTTATTAACATTAACCATTGTTCTTCCATAGTAGCGTACATTTAGATCATGATAACCAGAGCTAAACATGGTACAATATAACAGTGGTTCTAGAGACAAAATGCTAGGTATTTTTATGAAAGACAGTAGCCTAAATACACAAACGCTATTATAGCTTAGCTAGTTGAGCGCTTCACACTGGATCAGTGCTGTTTAGTGACTTCAAATCAGTAGCGCTGTTCTCTTCTGCTTTTTGTGCTTAAACATTATATCCAACATTTATCAAACTCTCCTTATCGTTTAATCGAGGCAAATTATATCACCCAGCCCTAGTGTTAACTAAAATTTAAAATTAAAATGGAAAATATAGGAATAAAAACAGATAAAAAAAATGAATAGTTAAACTTGATGTTATTATGTAATTAAAACTAAAACAAAAATGAATAAAAATATATAAACATTTTTAAAAAACTAACAAAAATGAAAACTGATACTAAAATAAACATGTCATGCCATCAAAACTGCATCTGAGAAACAGAAGAGTTCAGAAAATGAGAGTCTGGATATTCATATCTGATGTTTATTAATAAAGATGCAGTCTAATTCTGGACTCATGAATATTAAACAGATGCGAATTCCACTCAAGTGTGTGTTTAGATAAAAGTCACTCAAAGTTTTAGAAGTCATCAGACAGCACGGGAACAAACACGTGTGTGTGTGTGTGAGTGTGAGTGTGTGTGTGTGTGTGTGTGTAATCTCTCGCTTATGGACATTTGGCCCGTGATGAGGCTGAGAGGCTGACACTGTTACCATGGAAATGTTAGTTGCTAAGGAAACTGGATTTTCCCAGAGGACTCAACAGCTGTTGCCATGCAGTAGCCGTAGCAACGAAAGGACACTCACACACGCACATACTCACACAGTGACACACACACACACACACACACACAGTGACACACACGCACACACACAAAACGCTCTGACTGTCTCTCCACACGACAGATGTGACATCAGATCAGCTGTCACTGAGCACTCGTGTGTGCATGTGAGTGTGAGAGAGAGTGTGTGTGTGTGTGTGTGTGTGTGTGTGTGTGATGGCTGCAGGCCCTCCAGCGCTGGAACTCATCAAACGACTTTAATTAAAGTTCTTCAGCTCTGTTACTGAAACAGACAGGATGTTAATTACCCAGTGTGTCTCTCTCAGGTCGTTTAGGTGCGAGTCTTTAATGAGCGTCGGTTCTTCAGTGGTTTCAAGATGCTGTTGATGAAAAACCCTGATGACTTAAAGGCATAGTTTAAATGAAAATGTGCTCACTCTCAGTTCATCCAAGATTAGGATGAGTTTGTTTCTTAATCAGATTTGGAGAAATGTAGCATTGCATCAGTGTCTCAGCAATGGATGCTCTGCAGTGAATGGGTGCCGTCAGAATGAGAGTCCAAACAGCTGATAAAAACATCACAATAATCCACAAGTAATCCACAGCACTCCAGTCCATCAGTTAACATCTGGAGAAGACAAAAGCTGAAACACATCCAGCATTAAGACGTTTTTAACTCAAATACATAGTCCATAATCCATAATTTTATTTTATTTTTTGTCACAATACAGTAAGTTATTCTTCAGCTCCTATGTTTAATCTGCCTTCATACAGAGACACTTTCCCTGTCCAATCAGTCGTCACGGATTACATCAAGCCCCGCCCCCATCAGCGATTGGCTGTTAAATCGGTCTGATTTGATGCTGATGAAGCGCAGCTGTTCAGGACAGACACTCTGATGCTCAGTTGTTCAGCTTGGAGTTGTGATGAAGCTGTTTGAGCATCACCTGAGATTACTTTGTGTTCCAGTGATCACGTGCTGAACTGTGCTTAGAAACTCATTCACCCCAGAAACATAATGAATTAATTAGTTAACTGATTAATAAATATGATTTATTTAATTAATAAATAAATAAATGAAGAGAAAAATATTTTGCTTAAAGAAAATGAAGTCTATTTCTTTGCGATATGTTTGTTATGAAAACAATGTTAAAAAATAGGCATTTTCTTTAAGCTAAATGTTTTTTTGTTTTTTTTTTCACTTTATTTTTATTGTTTTATTAATTAAAGCCTTTAACCCCAAAGGAGTCTCGGTGTATTATTTATTTAAAATGTGTTTGATCATGAGCTATATTTGATTTCTGGGTGTCCTGAAGATCACAAGGAAGCATCCCGGTCACGTTTCACCCCAGAAACATAATGAATTAATTAGTTAACTGATTAATAAATATGATTTATTTAATTAATAAATAAATAAATGAAGAGAAAAATATTTTGCTTAAAGAAAATGAAGTCTATTTCTTTGCGATATCTTTGTTATGAAAACAATGTTAAAAAATAGGCATTTTCTTTAAGCTAAATGTTTTTTGTTTTTTTTTTCACTTTATTTTTATTGTTTTATTAATTAAAGCCTTTAACCCCAAAGGAGTCTCAGTGTATTATTTTTAATTTTTAATTAAAACCAGCACATATAATAGCGATAATAATGATAAAGTCTAGTTGTTGACATATTTCTGTGTGCAACAGAGCGGAGCGACATCGCAGAAGGCGGATGTGAAATTGAGGAGTTTATCGCTAAACGAGGAGCTCCTTCTATAATCTGGATCTGGTTTGATCAGGACTGTACAGTGCACAAACATCAGTCTGAATAAATGTAGTACAGTAGCACAGTTTTGCATGTGTATGAGTCTGTTTACAAACCTGTACTCCAACAAAGATTTCCTTTACTGACGTGCTTTTTCTCCAAATTAACTTCATAACATCAGTCGAGTGTTTGAAATAACTTTGTGATCAGACGTGGTTTCTTATCACAGAATGAGGAAATCATAATATTTTATAGCATTATATACCGTGATAAATGTCGATTAGCATTGCATTATAAACATACTTTATCCTTATAAAAAATACCCAAGATTGCTTGAAGCGCACAGATAAACCATATATTGTCGCAATCGTATGTTTATTGTCTTAAAGTTTCATCAGTTCAAATTTCTCCATTGTGTGTTTTATTCAGCGATGACTGGATGCCTTTGTCCATATTAGGGATTTCCTGGAGCGTCTTCAGTGCTATTACTTCTGCCATGCATGTGTGTAGTTTCTGCGCAAGAGCGCCCTCTGGCTTCCAGTGTGAATTAAACACTCATTACATCACGTGTGTGCTCAGTAATGCTCACAACACCCAATTTTGGGTAAAAATAGGAAAGATAATACTTTTCTCTAAAGAAACAGGATTTTTTTTGTCTCTTAGTGGATGCTGACTATCGTCATTGATATTGTTATCGCAATACATACTATAAATGATCGTGATATATTTTTTAGCCCATATCACCCTTCCCTAAATCCTACACCTTTTTATGTGTGTAATGAAACTGAATGTGCAGTGGAAATGATCTCATTGGTCCTGAGTGTTTGTAGAAGAGTCTGATTTTGAGCCGGACGTGCTTCTGGTGTGAATCAGGAGAGAAATCTGCACAGATCAAGCAGCGTTTAAACAGCTCTAAACACACATGTGGCTGAATTGGGATGAACTCCTTAGCTTTCAGTGACAACTCAGTTTTTTGAGATCAAAACGGGTCACCTGTGAGATTTGCTTAGATCCAGTGAGAAAGTGTTTTTATGAGGGGGTCTCGCAAGCGTAAAGAACAGTTGTTTCAATATGTTTTGTTTAAGATTTTCTTTACTCTTTACTTCAAAAACTATGTCTAAAAAGGGTAATATTTTATGTATTTGAGATGTGTTAACGGTGAAGAAGACAGAGAGGACAAACATTTTGCATTTTAGGTCAGCGAAATGTAGCACTGCATCAGTGTCTCAGCAATGGATGCTCTGCAGTGAATGGGTGCCGTCAGAATGAGAGTCCAAACAGCTGATAAAAACATCACAATAATCCACAAGTAATCCACAGCACTCCAGTCCATCAGTTAACATCTGGAGAAGACAAAAGCTGAAACTAATCCAGCAATAAGATGCTTTTAACTAAAATACATAGAGTCCATAATCCATAATAACGCTTCCTCCAGTGAAAAAGTGTTCTGGTGTGAATCAGGAGAGAAATCTGCACAGATCAAGCAGCGTTTAAACAGCTCTAAACACACATGTGGCTGAATTGGGATGAACTCCTCAGCTTTCAGTGACAACTCAGTTTTTTGAGATCAAAACGGGTCACCTGTGAGATTTGCTTAGATCCAGTGAGAAAGTGTTTTTATGAGGGGGTCTCGCAAGCGTAAAGAACAGTTGTTTCAATATGTTTTGTTTAAGATTTTCTTTACTCTTTACTTCAAAAACTATGTCTAAAAAGGGTAATATTTTATGTATTTGAGATGTGTTAACGGTGAAGAAGACAGAGAGGACAAACATTTTGCATTTTAGGTCAGCATTGCTGTCTAATCAGCCAATATTGGAAGCGTTATTATGGATTATGGACTCGGATTTTAGACATTAAAAACATCTGAATGATGAATTTATAGCTTTTATATTTCTGAGGTCCAGAAATCCTGTGTAAAACACTACACTACATGTATCTGATGATAATCATGAATGTTCAGTGATGCTGGTTTTATCGAATGACACTGATCTGCAGTGTGTGTGTGTGTGTGTGTGTGTGTGTGTGTGTGTTTAGGTGAATAATATGTATCTAGAGGATGTGATGCATGAAGACGCTGTAGCGGTGCTGAAAAACACAGGAGACGTGGTTTATCTGAGAGTAGCCAAAACTCTTCATCATCATCAAGACGCCTACAATCCTCCTGACATCACCAGCTGTGAGCGCGCACACACACACACTCCCACACGCTCAATCACACTCCTACACAGCACACACACTCCTACACACACACTCACAGCTGATCTCTGATGTCTGTGTGTTTCTGCAGCGTATTCTCCTCATATGGACATGTCTGATTACCCACAAGCCCTCAGTCCCTCGTCTCCACGCCGTTACTCCCCCATCCCTAAAGCTCTGCTGCTGGGGGACGAGGACATTCCCAGGTCAACACACACACTCACACACACACCTTCTGCTGCTCTTACAGAGTCTAGAAGGACACAGGACAGCACAAACATTACACAACAGAAGTGTAAATCAGATGGTTCTTCACGATACGATACAATAACGATACGATATTTGCCGATACCTTAAAAAATTCTAAGATACAATTTCAATACGATTCGATTCAGGAGTATACCACTTGATTTATCGATACTATATATATATTAAACAACCATCTACATTTTTATTAACTCACAAACGCAACCAAAATATATAACATGAACATTTATCTGACATTTCCACATCCTGTACTTCAACTGGGACGTTCACAACAAAGAAATACGCTACACAGGCCTACACATTTTTTTTAAATAATAAAGAAAATTAAATAATTGGGGGTGAAAAACAAAGTCACACTTAGACATGACAACAGTCAAGAAAGTATTTTAGGCTTCAGTGTGTAAAATAATCCTCATTAGGAAACGACAAAACGAGGTACTCCAGTTGTAAGAAAAAATACATTCATGTTGAAACATAAATATAAAATATTACAAAAATAAAGCCTTTTTTTGGCTCAGTGCTAGGTACAGAATTGTAATAATCAAATGTAAAATAACTGCATAGATTTCACTGTATAAATGAAATATGGAACTTATTATTAATGTCACAAAAGTTATTTATCTAGGAGCAGTGAGCACTTCTTTTTCTTTGACAGCAGCAGGTTTATTATTAGCCTGCTTTCACTTTAAGAGGAAGAGGATACACATGCGTTTTCTTTCTCAACTGTATACGTTAAGACATAGGCCTAACTGACTGTGTTTACTAAGATATTCGTCATGATAAGCATTTTGGACTTTCGGATGATGTATAAATCTCAATTTTAAAAAACTGACCCTTATGACTGGTTTTGTGGTCAAGGGTCACAAATGTGCGTTTGAACAAGAATGCACACATTGGTGGTAATGCATAGATAGACATTGTGTGAAAATATGGACAGTGCCAAAATAAGGTGCCTATTTATACTACAGATATCGATATTTTACACATGGCATCGATACATCGTATCGTTAGACATTTGATCAATGTATCGATCCATATTAGGACTGTCACTAACGATTATTTAGGTAATCGAGTAATCTGTCAATTATTCTAACAATTAATCGAGTAATCGGATAATTATAATTTATTTTTTTGTGGTAATAAAAATAGACCCAAGTGAAGAATAGCTTTTAAAATTACTTAAAATACATATATAATAGCAATGAGGAAATAATAATTAGTTAAAATAAAGTATTAAAAGCAAGTAATCATATGTTTTTATTGAACAAAACTGTTAAAATACATAATGTATTATAAACAATAGAGCTAATGTGCATTACGCATTATAACAAATGCCAGCAGAGGACGCCATTGGCCTGACGATTGTTTTACACTTTAATGCGCAAACTAATCCTCGTTTAATATTAACTAAACATCATTTATTTTAAATGTCTACTTAATCTTTAATATTTGGCCATTTCTTTGCGATAGAAATGCTACAGCCACTGTAATTTCTAGAATATATGGACATCAAAAGGATTTGAGCTTTTATTTTGAAATCGCGATGAACAGTTAGCATATTGAGAAAGATACTGACGTATTCTCCAGTGTTTGTGAAGGTTTATAAATGATTTACCTTACAAATCTGATGAAACGCACGTTATAATAAACCCAAACACACAACAACATGCAGAGATGGAGTTTGAGACGCTCCACACATGTAAATGATAAGAGTTTGTGCGGAGCAGCGTTTACTGTGAACAGAGCCGCTCTGACACGCATGTAAATAATTAAAGCTCATATTAAACCTGCATCGCATATATTTAACTGAATCGTAACGTTTGTGAATTCACAATAGCATTATGCTTTATTATGATTTTTATATGGGTGTGTGCAGGGAGCCGCGGCGAGTGGTCATTCTCAGGGGTTCAACGGGTTTGGGCTTCAATATCGTGGGAGGTGAGGATGGTGAGGGGATCTTCATCTCCTTCATCCTGACAGGAGGAGCCGCTGATCTGAGCGAAGAGCTGAGGAAAGGAGATCAGATCCTGAGCGTACGTCTCTCACACACACTCTCACTCTCACACTCACATTCACACACACTCACTCTCACACTCACATTCACACACACTCACTCTCACACTCACATTCACACACACTCACTCTCACACTCACATTCACACACACTCACTCTCACACTCACATTCACACACACTCACTCTCACACTCACATTCACACACACTCACTCTCACACTCACATTCACACACACTCACTCTCACACTCACACACACTCACACACACTCT
>NW_015656155.1:8212-9252 GCF_001515625.1 Sinocyclocheilus rhinocerous | reverse complement strand
ACACTCACTCACTCACTCACTCACGCACGCACGCACGCACACACAGACACACACACTCACACACACACACACACAGACACAGACTCGCACTCACACACGCACACACAGACACACTCACACGCACACACAGACACACGCAGATGCACACACACACACAGACACGCACACGCAGACGCACACGCACACACACACAGACACAGACACACACTCTCTCACACACGCAGACGCACACACACACGCAGACACACTCTCCCTCTCACCCTCACACACACACACACTCACTCACACACACGCACACACACACTCACTCACACACTCATATACACACACACACACACACTCACTCTCACACTCACTCACTCATACACACACATTCTCACACTCACTCACACACTCACTCTCACACACACTCACACTCACTCTCACACACACACTCACTCACACACTCATACACACACACTCACACACACACACACACACGCACACATTCTCACACTCACTCACACACTCACTCTCACACTCACTCACACACTCACTCTCACTCACACACTCATACACACACACTCACTCTCACACTCACTCTCACACACTCACACTCACTCACACACACACACACACACTCTCTCTCACTCACACAATGCTGCTGTAATGCTGTGGTGATGCTGCAGGTGAATGGTGTGGATCTGCGTCATGCGACTCATGAACAGGCAGCGGCGGCGCTGAAGAGTGCAGGACAGACGGTCACCATCATCGCACAGTACAGACCAGAGGGTGAGACGCAGAGAAGTCCAGCTCAATAACCCTGTCCTGACACTCCGGACCAGAGCTTCACACGTGTGTGTGTGTGTGTGTGTGTTTAGAGTACAGCAGGTTTGAGGCGAAGATTCACGACCTGCGGGAGCAGCTGATAAACAGCAGTTTAGTTTCTGCAGCGGCATCATTACGGAGCAGCAAGAGAAGCTTCTTCATCAGGTACTGAAGACAGAAACACACACACACACAAACAGAGTCCAGAACAAACCACACACCTGCCAACGACT
>NW_015656155.1:3212-5712 GCF_001515625.1 Sinocyclocheilus rhinocerous | reverse complement strand
GTGGCGTTGTTGAAAGCTGGCAAATTTGAAGGACCTGATAAGAAAAAAAAAAAAAAAAAAGAATTGAACTCCTTACATGTTTACCAGTATTTTCTTCATCCGTGTTGGCAGATTGGGCAGTTTTTGATTGGTTTTGAGTTGTACTACGTGGGATAAAATGGCCTTGGACAGGTGGAATTTTGATATTTCTGTTGTACCCTTTTATTTCTTTAAGGCAAATGACAGACATGGGAAATAGTTTACAACGTAGCCTTCTTTAGAGAAGAACACTTAATTTGCTTTATTATGACATATTGAAAAATTGTGATGAGCCACAATATTGTTGTCGCTATGAATGAATTTGTATGGTTTATAATTGGTAAGATTTGTGTGTTGACTATCTAATTTTGTGTAGATTTTGAACAATTGCTGGAAAACAAACCAATCTGGCAACACTGTTCTTCATCTGAACATTTATAAATGGCAGTGTGTGTGTCTGTGTGTGTGAGTGTGTGTGTGTTAGAGTGTGTGTGTGACAGTGTGTGTGTTAGAGCGTGTGTGTTAGAGCGTGTGTGTTACAGTGTGTGTGACAGTGTGTGTGTGACAGTGAGTGTGTGTGTCTGTGTGTGTGTGTGTGTGTGTGTGTGTGTGTGTGTGAGAGTGTGTGTGTGTGTGTGTGTGTGTGTGTGTGTGTGTGTGTTTCAGGACGCAGCGAATACGTCGTCAGCTATGAGACGGTGATTCAGGCTGAAGGTGAGTCTCGCGTCTCTGGATGACACTGCTGTCACAGTGTGTTCTGCTGACTGACTGTGATGTCATTTCCTGTCCCACAGTGCACTACGCGCGTCCCGTCATCATCCTCGGGCCGAGCAAGGACCGCGTCAATGACGATCTGCTCTCCGAGTTCCCCGACAAGTTCGGCTCCTGCGTCCCACGTAACAACCTGGGCTACTTCTTAACTTAGTTTTATTTTTGTGTTTTCTTTTTAATTTTAGTTACATTTTTTGTCATTTTTAACAGATTTGGATTTTTTTTATTTTAAATGTCTATATAATTTTTATTCCTTTTTATTTGTAGTCATTTTAGTACATCCAGTTAAACTAAATTAGTATAATTTCTGTAGGTCTTTAATAGTCTTAAGATTCACCCTTCCTCAAATAAAAGCCTAAAAAGGTCTTAGATCAGAGCAGAACGTCTTAAACGAATACAGTCATTAAATGCTATTACATTATTAATTTCAGAGTTTATACAATCTTTTAAGGGAGAAATTCAAGCACCTTTCAATGACTTTCAAGCTTTCGCACAACTATTTCCAGCACTTTAAAGCTCTAAAAATGTAAAGTATTTTTAAAGGGATGACCAAAATATACTTTGTTGTAAACAAACGCTTCTGTAAAATAATAATTAAAAGAACCCATCAAATTACCATTATAACCAGTAGATGGCAGCAGAGGAGCACTTATTGGCTTATCAGTCATCTATTTCTACTTTTTGTTTTATATTTTGAAATGATAAAATCACTATTATAAAATATCAAATCATCAAGAAATCAAATTGTTGAACTTTTGCACTTTTTTATGTAAGAAGTAAGAAAAGTCACAAAGTGCCATGAAAAACAAACTTTTCAATTTGCGTCTGAATCACACAAAGTGTTCCTCTTATAATCACTGAAGTTATTGGTCAGTTACATGTAATAGCCTGCTATAGAAGAATAATGGTACATTTAATAAGAGTAGAGTAGCCTATATTAATTTTCTATATAAAAATGTTGCACATGTTACTGTTGTTAATAAAAGTAGCCTACATTTTGAATGCTTCCCAACTCAAGCTCAGTGCTTTACTCTCAAATGTGTATTACCAAGAAATAAAGTGTAATATTATTAGTAACTGCACTTATTAATGCAAATCTATAGTAATTTTATGATTTAAGTTAAATTTATTTTTAATACCCCCACACAACACCACCATCTGTAGAACTCAGATGCCGCTGCTCTCAAAGGTTAGTCTGGAGCCCTGCCCACAGATGATGACCATAAACCCATGAATGGCAGGCGAGTGTTTGTTCTGATTGTTTTCTGCACACAAGACTCGCTGAAGAGGCTTCCTGTGTTTGACAGACACGACGCGGCCCAAGCGCGAGTACGAGGTGGACAGCCGCGACTATCACTTCGTGCCGTCACGTGAACAGATGGAGAAAGACATTCAGAGTCACCGGTTCATCGAGGCCGGACAGTACAACAACCACCTGTACGGCACCAGCGTCCAGAGCGTCAGACAGGTGGCAGAACAGCAGGGGAAGCACTGCATCCTGGATGTTTCAGCGAATGCAGTGAGGAGGTTACAGGCCGCCCAACTTCACCCCATCGCCATCTTTATACGACCCTCATCCCTGCAGAACATACTGTGAGTCTGTGAGTGTGTGTGTGTGTGTGAGAGAGATGATGAGTTACTGATGTGTGTGTGTGAGAGATGATGAGTCACTGATGTGTGAGTGTGAGTGAGTGGGTGTGTGTTTGATTGA
>NW_015656155.1:0-2725 GCF_001515625.1 Sinocyclocheilus rhinocerous | reverse complement strand
AGAGAGTGTGTGTGTGTGTGTGAGAGTGTGAGAGTGAGAGTATGTGTGTGTGTGAGTGAGAGAGAGTGAGTCTGAGTGCCTGAGTGTGTGTGTGTATGTTTGTGTGTGAGTCTAAATGTGTGAGTGAGTCTGAGTGTATATGTATAATAATGTGTCATGAAAATTCAAACGCAGCATCAGAAAGTTACATTAACTTACATCGTGTCTACACCAGACGCGAGCGATCGGTTTTATGGAAAAAGGAACCGTTCAGAATTAAATTTAAAAAAATTCTGTTTAAATTCCAATTCAGTTGCTGAATTTGAATTGAATTTAAATGTAGATAGCAAACAGAATGCAGAATTGCAATTTGAACTGGAATGTAAGGAGGTTGAATTAAAATCACTTTATTTCTAAGTAATTCATATTACTTTCATTCTATGCTAGACAAGTCAAGTTTGTTAAGACGAGCTTTGAATGCTGACTTGAAAAAGCCTTACATTTAAAAGGTTTATAGGCCTCAAAATATGTTGTAAATGCCTGTGGAAAATTGTATTCAGTTTATATATTTTATTATATTTATTGAGTTAACTTTTGTGCACCAGGGTAGAAGAACACATTTCCCACAATGTATAGCCTGTTGAATTTTGTTAAAATTCCTAAAATTCTCCTAA
Organism: Sinocyclocheilus rhinocerous; assembly: GCF_001515625.1. Lineage (NCBI taxonomy): Eukaryota > Metazoa > Chordata > Actinopteri > Cypriniformes > Cyprinidae > Sinocyclocheilus > Sinocyclocheilus rhinocerous. The sequence continues at coordinate 2,072 of NW_015656155.1, read as the reverse complement.
AATTCCAAACAAATACTAAATCTTGAATTCAATAAGACCGTTTTTAAATTCTGAATTTTTCCTAACCTTGTGTAGCCATTTTTCAGTAAATTTTTTTTCAGTACCAACATGTATCTGATGTAAATAATGCTCATTATAGTGTGCCTAAGATTTATGTGCCTGAGGCAGTTAAACGTGCCTGACGCCAGCGGTAAATGTGAGCTTATATAAAAGGGATGTTGGTGTCTTTTGTAATGATGGTAGCAGTCATTGGATCCAGATTGTTTGTAGGTGTAGGATGAAGGTCTGACACAGTGAGCAATATAAAGATTTGCATTTATTTGAGCTGTCAGGTATTGACAGATATTCAAATGATCTGATGTGCATGTGCCATGTGTACTGTTCAAAAGTTTGGGGTCAGAAAGATTTTTTTTTAAATTATTAATAAATTAATACTTTTATTCAACAAGATGCATTAAGGCCAATTCGCACTGCTCCGACAGACGGCAACAGACACGTTTGTCGGATTTTGTCGGATCAGTGTGTTACCCCGTCGGCATCTGTTGGAGCTCGTTTTGGCCAGTTGAACATGTTTGTCTTGGAACATCTGAGAAGTGATGGACTGTACTCGGTCGGCTGTCGGTGTTGGTCTGTGTCTGTTGGTGCGATGTGAATTGGCTTTTAAACCAATCACAGAAAAAACATGTAATATTACAAACAGGGCCAGATTTACGCATAGGCATTCTAGGGACGTGTCTATGCCCACTCGTCCAAGTGGGCCCAAGTACAATGAAGAGATATATAATATTTTTTGTTATACTATGGGCTAACTAAAACCGCAAAATCTCGTGGGCTAGACTAACAAAACATTAAAATGCAACAACGTCACTTACATCACCACATCTTGTGCGCCACTGATGACGCTCCCTGACGCACTCCTAACACTCAAATGCAAATGTTTATTTTAAATTCGACTAATATTCATTCTCTACTCACAATCTCCTCATCACAGGCAGCACAGCACTCGTGTTCGTGTTTGTGTGTGCTGCGTCACCCATAGCACGTGCACTATATCGAACATTTTTTCTATCGATATCGAAGAAGGTGTACCGTAGATAAATATCGCTACCGTTTTATCGCCCAGGCCTAATCTAAATGCAAAAATGTTCATAATTGTTTGAATAAAACAGACTACTGGGGAAAAAATCTGAATATTCATCTTGTGACCATCTTGTGATTATTTTAACAAAAGCAACAATAATATAATAATTGTAATAATAATAACAATTTTATATATATATATATATTAGTGGTCGACCGATATTAAGACTTCTATCATTATTATTTTAGACAGAACTGTTAAAGACAACAGCGAACAAGAGAGAGAATGTGAACGCTGTGTGCTCAGGCGCTGCCGCTCTCAGCCAGGGTGGCCGCCGGTCCTTAAAAAGTCTTAAAATGTCTTAAATTCAGATTCAGTAGGTCTTAAATGTTTTTGGTCACATTACCACAAACATTTCTCCAGTCTGCCGGACCCAGTGAGTGTCCATCAAGAGTACTCCCCCCCCGGCTGCAGTTACAGCGATTGATAATGGATAGTGTATTTCTATTATCAATGTCGCGCTGTTGAGGCTCGTGCTGCCTGTCTCTGTGAGAGACTTTCATGGAGAAATCAAATCAAATGAGCGTACGGCACACATAAAGAAACTCACAGAACAAACATACGGAGGTAAAAATTGATATAGTTAAAATGATATAGTCAAGTAACATACCATGACAAGGGAGCTATTTTGCTGAATATTTTCACGATTGCAAATGTTACATTGATTTTAGTTCAACAAACAAGTAGTAAAGTATATGAAGTTACTTACATTTTAGACACAATTGACTGTTTTGTTCTATTTCACCAACGAAAATAGTTCCAAACAAAGATCAGAACAGAATTATTGCGCACACTCTCCAAGCCACACCGGTGTTTTTGTTACTGAATGATTCAGAGGTTTGAAGGAATAAGTGACTTACCGCCACCTACTGGCGGTTTGGTCTCGTGCTTAAAAGTATGCATTTTCCCCCAACATTTCTTATTTGTATGT
>NW_015656154.1:87787-99386 GCF_001515625.1 Sinocyclocheilus rhinocerous | reverse complement strand
TCAGTGAACTGGTGCTGCGTTTGCGTGTGGACGAACGGCCAAACTACGTAGAAAAAGCTGCTGTTTTGAAAATAACAGCGTTCGTGTGGACAGGGCCTTAGAAAAGCACGGATTAAAGTCCAAAATCTGACTTGAAATAACCTAACAAATCAATTGGTGCTAAAGCGCTTTCACAAACGACAATTTAAGTTCACGCCATCTCACTAATTTGATCCAGGTTCAATGAGTCAAGATAATTTGATGTGCACACTTATTCTTAAGCAGCCCTTAATGTCGATCAAGGATCAAATTAATCCACCATGGCAAACAGCGAATATATCTGTGCTGTTTAATGCATTTGAGATGTTGTGTTTTCCTCAGTGCATAACTGACATGTCACAGTTATATTCTTCATCTGTAAATGTTAGAAAGTCATGCAAATATATCCATTTTGCTGTCAGGAGTGGGCGAGGCTTACGCGAGTGAACGAGCGCTGCTGCGCGCATGCGCGCTAAAAGGAGCGCGAGCGCAATAGTTTTGAGTAAAATATACAATTTGCTCAAATATTTGTTGCTGGACAGTAAATGTGACACATGTAGAATTTTAAACCTACATATATGTGTATTTTTATGATAGCAGTAACTGTAAATCAAATGAAAGCTAATACAGTCCTAATTACTAGCTCAAACGAGTTAATGTGTAGCCTATTCCTCTTATCAGTTAAATATAGTCTGTTTTCTATTATTTATTTTCATTTTTAATTTAGTGATTTTAACTTTTAATTTAGTGTTTTTAATGCTTTAAAGAGCAATTTTATATTGTTATGTTTTAATATTCTACTAATAACCATAAAGTACAGCTGTCATAAAAGCAGAGAGAAAGGCTGCATGGCGAGAAACTGCTGATCAACTGAATGTGCAAGTAGCAGCATGTTAAAATGTTTTCATATATCTTAAAAAATTAAATCTTGAGCACAATATATTAAATACAGTCGATTGTAGCCTATATTTTTATTTATTTGATTTAAGTTGCCTTTTCTGCATACTTTTATTTTTGGACTGATAAGGTCAACTAATTGTATGTGAGAGAGTCAGTGGTGATATCAATGAGTTCCTATTGGTCAGAGTTAGAGGAGCTCAGCTTAACCTGACAGTTAGCCTGATCCAGACCAGGTTAGTTTATAAGTTGCCACAGTGACTGAGCTTGAGCTATTGTAATTTTGCTTTATGGAACCAAATCAAGTGACAATAAGTCAGACTAACTGAAATAAGCCTGGATTGTTTGGTAAACTTGTTTTAAGAAACAGCCCCCAGGTGGTGCTCCGGTGGAACAACAGCTGGACGGAAGAATTTCATTTTGTATCTCGGAAGACATATTGACAATGCACATGCCTTTTGCAAAGTTTGTCGTACTGATTTTAATATCAGACATGGTGGGGAAAATGACGTTACACAGCACATTAAATCACAACGGCACAGAAGAGCACATACCGGCCATTTCGACATTCATCACTAAAGGGATGCCCCATGAGGTCTGTTTCAGATTTAAGGCCATAAAAAGTATTAAATGTAAGTAAGTCGCCAGTGAACTGGGAGAAAAACAGAGTAAACTTTATAGTTACCCACACAATGTGTATTTGATAGGAATAAAACTTGTCATCAAATTTTAATTGAAAGAATTATTATTGCCGCTTTCCATAGAAATCAGTGTGTATTTAACAAAATATAATTGTCTTTTTTGCTAGTACTTAATTGAAATGTCTAAAATAAACTTAATGTGGTTGAAAACACTGAACAGTTGTGATATATGAAGCTCGTCTGTCTGGCTCAAAGCAAAGCGCCGGGCCTGGCTGGCTAGTTATTAGCATATAGCCTAGCTAGGGTATCTTCTTGTTTTAGGTAAGTTCATGTTTGATTAAACATCCATAAATAGCCTTGACATCTTAATATATTATAATATAACATTTTACTTAGCTAGATTTAGATTAAAGTTGTTGTCTTCTGTGTAAAAATAACTTTCCTGGGTATTAAAAATAAGCTTCTGTGTCATAAACTTGGTACTGATAACAGCTTAACATTATTTACATTATCCTACCTTTGGGGTCTTTGCCTCAATTAGCTAGTTATAGATCAAGAGTTGTTTAAGATGTACAGATGGCTTGCTGCTGTGTTTAATAATTTATGTTGTTGAAATAACATTCTGTTCCAATGCATTGTCTGCTGGTTTATTTAGCTACTTTTCAGTACACCACATTAAGTATGCCAGTTAGTACTGTAAGACTTTAAATGTTAATGTGCAAATTAACACCTGACCACTCTTGTGGGTTTGCTACTGATATAATTAAAAATCATAGAAGGGTAAAAACATGCTAAGCAGACATTGGTATGATGAAAACAATACAGATACAACAAATAAAACTGATAATGGCTGTGTTAGATTTATAGTGTGCGAATAATCAAACAGTGACAATAATCAGTCGTATTGGCGGCACCGAGGGGCCCCCAAATAAAATTCTACTCAGGGCCCCATTAAGGTTTGGGCCAGCCCTGTATGGTGTATATACAAAATAAATGATCCGCACACCTTACTGCTTCTCAGTGTGTTTTAACTGGATTTAGAATTCAAACTTAATCATAATCAGTGAACTACAAGCAAGTTGCAATCCATATGAAGTAACATAGTATTCATTTTAATATTTTACTTTAGCCTATGTTTAGTTGTATTCTTCAATAACAGCAGTAGTGTACACCTCAAAATAGTTTTTCTTATGCGTTTAGTTACAGAGTCAAAAGTTTGGTACAACAATTTAAAGGATTGAGGAAAAAAATCATAATAATAGAGCTTTAAGCATGCTTTATAATACAAATACCTTTATCCTAAAAATAACTTTTACTGAAAAATGCTGAGATGCCGTTTCTCTTGTCCTTGCTTTTAAATGATGACCTCAGTTAAATACCTGCCTTGACAGGCTCTCCAGGATTTCAATCTCTTTGGAGACGTCTAGAAAAAAAAAAGACATATTACTGGGTGTTCAGCCTGATTTTAAAGTATTAAGTCTTAATGTTTGTGAGTATTTAAAGTAATCACTCAAGTACTTTACTATGCATCAGATCATTTCTAAAAACTGTTCTTGTTTAATTCTCTCTTACCCATCAGGGTGGTTATTGTGGTTTGTGTGTGTTCTAGTGATCTCTTTAGTGTAGATTCAAGGGTCTTGCATATAAGATCCTTTAGAAAAAATCAACAGAAAATACATAGTCAAGATATATAGAAAAAAAGACAGTTTTGTGATGTTTGCAAGTATTTTCAGAAAGAAGCAAGAAATATGTTAAACAATATTGAGAATTTGTGAAATGCAAATACCTTTAAGTCCTTGAACTTCTTCAGAACTTCCATTTTTGCATCTTTGAACATGTTGTATTTTAACAGTTCAATTGTTTCTGTTATTTTTTTCTCCCTGTTCTCCATGGCTCCTTGTCCTTTCTCATTTGCAGCTACTGTAATATGTAACATTTAATATTCATTCATATTCTTTAACATAGGCAATACGAACATAGAACGTCTCTGAGAGAAAAAAAAAAACGTATAAGGAAGAAAATGTGATAACTGGTCTCATCTGAGGTCTTAAAACTAACAAATGTGTCATGGGGTTTGTACAACCTCATGTGGGCAACAGTTAAATAAATTGAAATTAGTGTGTGTTGCTTTAAATGCTTCCTTACGTTCATAGCCAGCAGTCATTTGATTCTGAATTGTTCTTTGGATTGAGGAGTAGATTTCCTTCTTTCTCTGAACAACTTCTCTTTTGAGCAATGCCTTCACTTTGGTTTCCTTATCAGGAGGTTAAAGCAGATAAGTATTAATCTATATTATTATTATGTACTAAATATATTAGTAAGTATAAATGCTATGGTCATTGTTGTTGAAAATAAAATAATTCACACTAGGTATAAAACAGGATTTCATTTTGGTAGGAAAAAAACAACAGATCAGAACTAGAAACAGAACTACAAATACTGGCAACACAGCAAAAGTGAGTGCCCAGCAACCAAATTGCATTTCACTCTTTTAAAGGAATGTATTTAACAGAAAAGAGCATTTCTGCTCGAGAAGGCCTTTGCATTTTGCCACTTGGGATGTTTTTGAGTCAGTGAAAGATTTGCTATAAAGACATTTTGTTGCTTGCACATTAGTAATCATTCATTGGAATAGAGTTACCTGTAGATAGATGATGCATAAATGAACAGAAGTAAAAAAAATAAAAAAGGCAACCAACCTCTGTTCTGATGAAGTTTTCCATGTGGTATAGAATGGAAGATTGTGGGTAAGCAGTGCACCTTTGGAAGATACTGAACTTATCGATCTGTTCCTGCACTGACATTCCTGTTTTGTTATTGGCATCAACACTGTAGTAATGAAAAAAAGTAGAATTTAAATGACACAAGACCAAATGGGTACATCTAGACTGTTCTGCTCATCTGCATTATTGTCTTAAATGCCTTTGAATATCATAAGTTTTACAATTAGTTTATGTTGTAATTTTGTGTCAGTACAAATACCACCACCCACAACAGTGCTGATTATATATTTATATACATATCTATGCCACTAGCTGATGTAGATATGCTTATATATTTCAATACACTGTTGAAATATATGCTCTAACACTGTAAATTGTTTTTGTTGTTGTTTTTCTCAGCTGAAGGTACAGTGAATAGGGAATGACAGCAGAACTTACGGAAAAATTAAACTAAACTCATCATCCATGTTGTCGTGCATGTGTTTGGCCAAGCACAAGTTTAGATCTAGGGGTGCATCCCAGTTCTTCTGCCAAACGTATCCTTTGTTCTTGTACAATGTGTGAAGGATTTTATGGAATCCCCTTTTATCTACAGGTGTAACCTGACTCAGAAAGCAAAAATATGACTGCAGTTAGAAAGCCCAGAAAATGGCTTTTCTTCAACATTCAACAGAATTATACTTACAGATGCAATCATGGCGTTTTTGGTGCCAACACACAGTTCCACTGATTTCTCCACTCCTTTTGAGAGACATTGATCCATGATCTTATAAAGTGAGTTAAGCTGATGATCCAACACATTCAGTGCCTTTGCTAGGTTCTTCTGCAAAGCCTTGACTACAGCTTGTATCTCCCCCTAAAACACAAAGAAATGTAGCAGTAAATTACTGTAAAAACCTATTGACTGATTTGATTTCAGAAGACATTTGTAAGTGAAATATCAGAAATTCTGTCTCATACCATTTTTTTATCTGAATGTAGTTGGACACTTTGGATGAAGGACAAAACTCCATTTGCTTCATTGACACAATCGCTGGTCAGTTCTCGGTTAATTCTCCTGTTAGTTCTCTTCAGAATGCCCTGCAGATTTGGGATTTCTACAGAAAATTGGCAAAATTCAATATTTAAATGAATAGAGAGTAATAAGAGTTTCCAGTTTCACTTGATTACCTGTTTCAACAGGTTCCAGATGTAGATTTGTATCTAAGTATGCCTTGGAGCTGACAGTGAAAACATCAGTGATGAAACTGACTTTTGATTTCTGAATAAAAATAAGAATAAAGTATAAGAATTAAGAATAAGTATTAAGAATAAGAATAAGAATGTTGAGTTCACATATATACCGTGATTTCAAGATTTTCAAACTTCCTTTTCACATTTTTCTTTGCACAGTTGTTTCTATGAAGTATGCACACTTTCTTCAGTTTCTGAAAAAACAGCAAACGATTATACAAATCAGATGAAGCGCGTCTTATACAGATATCAGAGTTAGTTAGCCTGTGAGTCAGATCAGGCATTTCTGGCTTTTTGTAGAGCAATCCATTGTTAATTCTTAGCAATTAGAAACAGCAACTGCCTTCCTAAATCAGACTTGCAGCCTTTTAATTGCATTGAAATTAAAGATGGTGTATTTGATTGTAAATTTACCAAACCTTGTCTGAAGATTTTTGGTCTTCAGAGAGTTCAGGTACAGATCTAAAATAAATAAAATACATTACATTATTTTAAAAGAAGTAAAAACAATTCTTAGAATGTTATTAAATTTATGTTGAAAGAAATGCAGATTGACAAAGATCTCTTTATTCTAACCGTAGATATTCCTCCGGATCAATGTCATCAGTTCTGGTGCAGATGAAGTTGATGTTTTTGCACTCTCCTCCTGGTCCCAGGTCTTGAATGCAGTGCTGTATTATCCCCCAGGGGTCTCTGTCATCAATTGCTCGATTGATATTACTTACAATCCAGACAGAAGAGCACTCTCTCAGTTTCTATGGAATTAGAAAGATAAAAATATGTGAATATCTGGCAAACATGTAGTACTGCTTTAAATTGCACATTTGTTTATGTTGAATTGATACAGTAGTCCACTGTCAAAGGAACACTTTACCCAAAAATGAAAATTCTGTCATCCTCATGACTCAACAGAATGATTTTTTCATGAATCAGACCTCATTCTCTTGTGAATGCTGCAAGCCAAGGAGAGCTTTTTGTACATAGTACCTATTTTTTGTCTGTCACACAAAGCTGCCATATGGCTTCAGAAGACTTATACTATGTGCACAAGTCATTTGAGACATTGTTATGCTTTTCCTATGTGCCTTTTGCTCCCTTATTAAATCTTGAAAGCCTCAGTCCTCATTCATTATAACTGCATGAAATAGAGCAGTTGTGCAGTAATTCAAAACCCTACAGTTGTATTTCACCGAAGAAATAAAGTCATACGGGTTTGGAATGACATGAGGGTGAGGATGAGCAAATCATGACAGAATTTTCATATTTAAAGAGTATTTAAAAAGGTGGATTGTTTACAGTTTTCCACAGGTCATTTCTAATCTTGTTGCAGTCTCCAGTCCCAGGAAGATCAAGAAGCACAATGTGCTCCAGGAGTTCACGACAGTCTGGTATCTTGATCGTCACACTCTTCACAAGTGGCCAGTAGCAGTGACCAGTACTTGACTTGCTGTGTTGTATGTAACTTGCAACATCATTGGCAAATGCAGAGACCTGTTTATTTATGAAATAAATTGTTTATTTTGTTAATTTAAAAAATCAGAATACATCATTTTATATTTAACATGGTTATGAAACAGGTGCTAAATATTTAGGGCCAGATTTACTAACAGCTTGCACCACCGCAAACTCTCTTTTGGCATAAAAAAAACAACTGTCAGGATTTACTAAAGACAAGCAGTGAAAAATCGGTAATTTTTGCAGCTGACCTTATGCATGTGTAGGACTTTCCATTACAGTTGCAAAATGTATGGAAGTAGAGGTTTGCGGTAGTCAATTTACTGGTATTTGCACCATTATTTACTGCCCCCCAAAAAAGCATGTATTAACCCATTTAGAGCTTGACATGGCTACGATTGTTGCTGCCAGAAGGATGCACTGGAGAACAGAGAGCACGTAGAAGTGTCATGATTTTAGCCTGTGTTTCCCTGTCTTGTGTTGTGTGTTCAAAGACTCTTATTTTGAATTGAAGTAACCTAACAAATCAATCGGGGCTAAAGCAGTTCCAAAAACAACAATTTAAGTTCAATCTCACTAATTTGATCCAGGTTCAATGAGTCAAGATAATTTGATGTGCACGCTTATTCTTAAGCAGCCCTTAATGTCAATCAAGGATCAAATTAATCCACCATGGCAAACAGCGAATATATTTGTGCTATTTAATGCATTTGAGATGTTGCGTTTTCCTCAGTGTCACAGGTACATTCTTCATCTGTAAGTCATGCAAATATATCTATTTTGCTGTCAGAAGTGAACAAGCGCTGCTGCGCAGTAGACGGAGCGCAATAATTCTGATTAAAATATACATTTTGCAAAAAATATTTGTTGATGGTCATTAAATGTGCCTCGTGTAGAATTTTAAACCTACATATAAATGCATTTTGATGATAGCAGGAACAGTAAAGGGACTATTGTAATGGGTAAATCAAATGAAAGCTAATACAGTCCTAATTACTAGCTCAAATGATTTTATGTTGTAGACGGAGCGCAATAATTCTGATTAAAATATACATTTTGCAAAAAATATTTGTTGATGGTCATTAAATGTGCCTCGTGTAGAATTTTAAACCTACATATAAATGCATTTTGATGATAGCAGGAACAGTAAAGGGACTATTGTAATGGGTAAATCAAATGAAAGCTAATACAGTCCTAATTACTAGCTCAAATGAGTTATTTTATGTTCCTCTTACCAGTTAAAATGTACTCTGTATTTTATTTATTTTCATTTTTAATTGAGTGCTTTAAAGAGCAATTTTATATTGTAATGTTTTAATGTTCTACTAATAACCATAAAGTACAGCTGTCATAAAAGCAGAGAGAAAGGCTGCATGGCTAGAAACTGATGATCAACTGAATGCGCAAGTAGCAGCATGTTAAAATGTTTTCATATATCTAAAAAAAATTCATTAAATCTTGAGCACAATATATTAAATACAGTCGGTTGTAGCCTATATTTTTTATTTATTTAAGTTGCATTGTCTGTATACTTTTATGGACTGATAAGGTCAACTAATTGTATGTGAGAGAGTCAGCAGTAATATCAATGTGTTCCTATTGGTCAGAGTTAGAGGAGCTCAGCTTAACCTGACAGTTAGCCTGCTCCAGACCAGGTTAGTTTATAAATTGCCACAGTGACTGAGCTTGAGCTATGGTGAATTTGCTTTATGGAACCAAATCATTTGACAGTGAGTCAGACTAACTGAAATAAGCCTGGATTGTTTGGTAAACTTGTTTTAAGAAACAGGCCTCTAGTTTCCTAATTTGCTCCAGCTCTTTGTTTCCCTGTGTACCCATGCTTGTTGCTAATCCATTTTGTTATTAAACTTAACTGCATTTGGATCTGCCTTATCTCGCCTTCGTTCACCCAGCATTACAAGAAGTGAGAGAAGTTTTTTCACTCATTTTAATTTATTTGGAATGCCATCGGAAGACATTCAAACATATTGTTTGCCAAGCTAATGTTATTTTTATGTTGTTTGCGACCTTATGCTAATTTGCGCTGCTCTTGGTCGATTGCGTTGGTCATTATGGAAATGAGATGTTGCGTCTGTTTTTTAATTTGCCCATTGTCAGTAGATCACCCACATCTGCGCTTTTTAGGAATTGTGCTCTCACGCTAATTTGCCTTGTTTAGTAAATCTGGCCCCTAGTCTCCTAAAAACTTACATCACTGTTTGAGATTGCTTTCTTACTGCCAGACAAAACATTTTCAATCTCGGCATATTTGTCATCTTTCTTGAGCTCTTCTAATGTTTTCTTATCTGCATCAGCTCCATACAGTGCAGTGATCTTTTCTACTTTAGTTTCCAAGTCCTCATCCCTGTCCTCATTTTCATCCAACAAAACTCTGAAAAGATCGTTGAGCTCTTTCTCCCACTCCTGCAGATGTAAATATAGAAAATCAGACTTTATTTCTTTCCCTCCAGTCTGATTTTTTTCTAAATATTTGTCAAGAACTCTCATTAAAGTCATGGTAAGATGAATATAAATGATGACACCTCTTTAGAGAAGAGTTCAATCTCTGCTATGTAGTTGGAGTCCTTCAGATTGGCTTGCACCTGAGTAACAACAGATGTACAGGCACCAAAACAACTAGATGGCAATAGATTCCTTTTCCCCAGAATTGCATTTAACAGGGAGCTCTTTCCTTGTCCAGATTTTCCAAAAACCCCTATTGTTATCTTTTTGTTGTCACAAATATTATCCATCTTTGAAATGGCATCCCTGTGGATAAAAATAGCATTCATATGTATTCGTTTAGCTGACTTGTGTATCCAAAGTGAGTTTGAGATCTGCAACAAAATCATAACTTCATTTTAATTATTCAAGAGATAGTTCTAGTCCACGATTCTGATTTTTCAATAGCCATGCTTCATTTACGATAAAGCACAGCTATGACTTCATAGAGCTACTCTTTGTATCAGCAACCATAGCTAATATTTTGTGGTGTACAGAGGTGGGTAGTAACAAAGTACATTTACGCCGCTACATTTACTTGAGTACATTTTTGGAAAATTTGTACTTTTTAAGAGTAGAATTAAAGATGGGTACATTTACTTTAACTCAAGTACATTTCTAACGAATGTACACTGGGCACCGTTCCTTTTGTTACTTAATTTTTATGCAATACATGTTTAGACATTTATTCCAAGCGCGCTGTCTCTTTTATCTGGGGCATGAACGATGCCCCAATCGTCAATGAATCACTCCGAGTCGATTCTGTTCAAGGCCTTGAACAAACAAGCCTGCAAAACGGTCTGAATTGGTTCACGAATCACTTTGAATGTTTTGTTTAGTCCCCTGCTGGTACCGAATCATCTGAAGCGGTTTGTCATTCTCATCTGGAGTTGTTCAGTGTTGCGCGCTCATTGAATTAAGTCTGATGAATATGCATTCGCAAAATCTCTCATCAGCATAAACAACAAACTGAAGAAATGGCATCGATTGGGCAGCATAGACGGCTTCAGTAATTATAACGAGAGTTTTTGTGAAAATGCATAATTCACAGTCAAAGTTTTAGACTGAAGTCTTGGAGAGCTTCTGTGTTCTTTACGTCATTTATTCCCAGTTTGAATAACTTATGTTTTTCATGCTACTGAAATAACATGTAAAGTCTTGATTGTCCAATTTGTAAAAAGGAATTCATAAACGGTTCATGCTTTTCCCCTTTATTAGGTCTAATCGATATAAATGATCATTATTACAATGTCAAGAGCAATAATCAAAAATAAAGATTTTTTTTCATGATATTGCAGCTTTACCCTTTAATGAATTCCTGTTTTTTTTATAGGCTATTTACATTATGCAATTTATGTTTAAATATGTGTACATGATGTTACACCTTTGCAGTGTAAAGAAGGCTTTTGTTGATGTAAAAAATGAGATTGGGAGCAGTCTGTAATTGTGATAGATTGAAGAAAATGGTTAAATTTGACAAAAAAAAAACAACACATACATTTGTGTATGTGTCAACAAGTCAATAAAGCAGACTTGACTTGACTTGACTTGACTTTAATAAGGTAGTTATAAAATTGCCCTCAAGTAAGAAATGCCCCTAACCTCCGATTTTGGAACCGAAAGCTGAGGTTATCCACTCGTTTATCCTCAATCATACCCGGGTATGTCACATAACCTGCTTTTTGGAATACCCCCCAGGTTTCTCTCATGACCAAGGACTGTACATAAATGGAAGTCTCGATTTCTAACAAAAAATATCTAAAACTTGAAAAAAAGTAGTTTTTGAGTTTGTTTAAATATATATTCAAATCTGCCACCTAGTAAAATATGTAATTATTAGTGCTGTCAAAAGATTAATCGCAATCGCATCCAAAATAAGTTTTTTGTTTACATAATATATGTGTGTGTACTATATATAAATACACACAAATGCATGTATATATTTAAGAAAAATATGTTAAGTTTATACATTTAAAATATTTGTATATAATATCAATTATATGAATATAAATATATACATGGAAACACATGGAAAGATTTTCTAAATATATAGTGTATTTGTGTGTATTTATATATACATATTAAATATACACACATATATTATGTAAACAAAAACTTTTATTTTGGATG
>NW_015656154.1:69834-87728 GCF_001515625.1 Sinocyclocheilus rhinocerous | reverse complement strand
CACCATGGCATTACCCGTTTTTTTTTTTTTTTTTTTACAACCAGATGGCGCTAATCTGCCTTCCAAAATTGGATTTGAATGGCTGAGTCTCGATATAACCTGAAATACTGCATTAATTGAAAAATAACTTACATTTTTTTATTTAAAAAAATTGGTATTATTTTCAATAGGGGAAAAATGGATATTAATTACTGCATAAATATTAAGTAGTACCACAAAACCCTCTCAAAATGCAAAATATAATATATTATTGAATAAAAATGTATTACAATGATTTTACTGAAAAATAAGAAGTTATGTTTCAGGTGTCCGGTCACTTTTGACCATAAGGAACATGAGTGTGAAACACAAATAAGGACTACAGAAGGGTTAAACACAACAGCAATGATACAATAGATAAATATGATATATATTACATGAAAGAAGTAAACTGAATAGAGATTGTAAAATAGAGATCGTTACCACATTCCATGTGAGCTTGAATATTTAACAACTCCCATGGTTTTTTGACTGTTACAGGAGGATCAAGTCTGTACTTTACAGCTTCTGTGCACTTCTCTGGTGACTTAAATGGCGGCCAATAACATTGTGTCCTTTCTTCATTCAGCCATGTTGCTGGTATCACTGTAAGCTCATTTGATTTGTGCAAGGTAACAACTTTATACAAGATCAGCCTAGTAAAAATAAATAAATAAATAAATGTATAGCTTTTATAATTACAATTTTGGAGGCCAAATATGCAAATGAAGAGCAGCTAGAACTACAAGAGCAGCTAGAACTATAGTAGTTCTAGCTGCTCTTCATTTGTATCATTGGCCTCCAAAATTGTAATTATAAAAGCTTGTTAAAAAAAAAGCCAACATTGATTTGTTTCATTACTACTGTATTAGTATGAAGTATATGGGATTCCAGGCTGGTTCAAATACGACTAAAAATCTGTATAATTCCATAACTCTGAAACTGTACAATAAATGCATGTATACAGTAAATTATATCACTAGGATACATTTGAACACAGAAATAAACTCTGAACCCAGTACAGAGTTAAAACATTTTTTTTGTTTCCAAGAGAATGAGTTTCATTTACCTGTTGAGCATTTTTAGTTATGATTTTTTTAAACACTTCAATTAAGAAATTCTCTAATACTTACCCATCTTTCAGTGCTTTTTGTTCCACTTTGTTATTTACAGCCTCCTCATAAGTGTCTGCCATAAGATATTGCAACATTTTAGTAAGTTAAGAAACTGCCAAACATTTGTGGTCATTCCCTTTCAATTTAGTTCAGGTATGGGCTTTCAACTTAAATTGTTAAACTGACTTATAAAAAAAAAAAAAAAAAATGTGTTTGTCAGCAAGATTTGTTTCCACTGCAATTAATGTAATTGTCAAACTGTTAATTAGAATGGGGAATCACAAACATTTGGCCACATAGTGGGCATAACATGTATGAAATTTATTTAAAAATGTTACCATATTCTGCATGAAAGATCACATTTAATTTCTCCCATGGTTTCCATCCTGTTGAAGGCTCAAGATTTTTCTTAACTGCTTCCACGTACTTCTCTGTGGATTTGAATGGGGGCCAGTAACATTGTTTCTGGTCTGTGCTCAACCAGTCTGATGCTACTACCATTACTTCATCTGTATCTTGCAAGGTGACGACAGCAAAATTCACACTAATAAAAACAAAATGGGATATTTAACTTGTAACAAATTTTAAAAATGCTTTAAAATTTGTAGAATCCAATGAACAAGTCTGTTTTACACCACAAGTGTAAGCAGCACATATTTAATTTGCCGTTCATATTAACATGTTTCAGTATTCTCACTTGACACAAAAGTAGCATGGTGCTGTGCA
Source organism: Sinocyclocheilus rhinocerous (assembly GCF_001515625.1). NCBI lineage: Eukaryota > Metazoa > Chordata > Actinopteri > Cypriniformes > Cyprinidae > Sinocyclocheilus > Sinocyclocheilus rhinocerous. Next base: position 85,869 of record NW_015656154.1, on the reverse strand, counting down.
GATGCGTACATTTTTGTCAATGAGCAGTATAGCTCCTCGCCACAGATCTAGGTGGGACATGTGGTGCTATAGGTTTAACCGCAGAATGCTATATTATTAATTATCAACACAATCTTTGCAAACTACGCTTTTATGGCACAGCATAAAATAACAGAGCGAATTACTGACCTATGGTTTGAAAGGAAATACTCAATGTTATCATTTGTATTAAGCTGCAGCTATGTTATGTCAGTCAGAAACCTCAGTGCAAGATTGTTGCTGTTACAATGCAACTTCACTTATATCATACTTTTGAAAACGTGTAAAACAGGCATTAATGATCGCCATCGTAAAATGGAGCTGCTTCAAGTAATGAAAGGCACTTTCATCTGTTATGTGAAATGCCTCTGTTAATAAAGTTTAACAAATTATATTTTAAGCATTATCCTGATTGTGTCATCCTCACCCGTCAGGCATTGATTGGTTGTCCTCCTCATATGCCATAGGCTCATAATCACCAATCTTACACTCTTCAACACATTTAAAGTCAAAGTCCATTTCTTTGGCTTCTTCCATCGTTGATCACAATCTTCAACCTTAAAGCCCATTAAGAAGATACTAATGTTGAGTATGCCACATTTGAGAATATCTGCAGCTAACTACACAAAAATTATTTTCTATATATCGGGAAACCTAGAAATGCAATCTGCACTAGAAACTGGATGACTCAGTGAATAATGGGATAATTATCAGTTATTTTCCAGTGTTAAATATGTTCTGCTTAATGACTGATATTAGAAAAAATTATCAAATAATATCTATTAAAGAGAAAGTTTCAATAGTTGCATGGTCCCAACTCCATGGTTTTCTCATGGGTACAAATTGTCAAACTAAAGTAAAGAGTAAAGAAAGAAAGAAAAAAAAGAAAATTACACATTTATAAAACTAAATACATATGGTAACCAACAAAACCTAAAAAACAGACAAAAAAATCTAAATTAAAAAAAAAAATGTATATCATTATTTACACCCACTGTATAATCTGATGTAGTGAGTGAATGGTTTTGGCAGATGTTTCAACATTACACACCTGGAAGATAAATTTGGTTCACAAACTAGAGTAGGATTTAATAAAATGTGATCCATGTGATCCTGGTAGCTCAACAGATTTGAACAGACTATTAGAGAATATGACCTTCTTATCAGGGGTGCGTTTCCCAAAAGCACAGCTAACTAGTTCCACTGAACTCTATTGGTAACGATCCGTCCACTTGCGACCATAGTTGCTTTCGGGAAACGCACCCCTGGATGTCCTGCTCATCGCAGTTTTAAAAGGTAGGCCCTAGCACACAAATTTGCATGGTGATAGCATTTCCTGCATAACAAGTTCTATTGCCTACGTTTTAATACATTCATCGACAAACATTAGCACAGCCGAGTTTTGTGGAAAACATATAATCTTATGTCGATAATGATCAGAAAACAAACCTTAGCATTCACCTGGGCTGGTCCTAACTAGGCGGGAAGCATGCCATTTCAGCGCCGTAATGTCATTTAGTTTCAATATTCGCTTTTTCTTGCCACTGTTATAAAGAGTCGACAGTTCTACAAAGATATCACTACTACGGTTAGTTTTCCCAATAGCTATGCAACCACTTTATATCGACACAAAAAATAATTCAAAACCGCCAGCGTGTATTGTAGCTGCAAATCTAAACCTGAGAAAGCTTCGACGCGATACCGCAGCTCGGTGCGTAAGGGACCGTCTGACAATTCCACCCACTGGTTTAAAACGTCTAATGTATTTTAATTAAAATTACTTTTAACATTTAAAATAACACATTGCCAAACTGTAAAGCTTGTATTACTCATAGTGATCCTATATTGTTTAACTGAATCTGATGGAAACCTGATCATTAGTAACTTTACAGCCAGAGACGCAGGAACATACAGAGTTCTGGAGCCTTCAGCAGAACCCTTGATCACAGTGACAGTCAGAGGTGAGAGAAGCTCAGTGATGTTTAGAAATATTATCTTTAAACAGCAGATTCATACTAAACTGTGAGACTAACCTTTCAGTATTCTGTACAGAATCAAAGGAGAAACTGCACGACACTGATAAAGACCAAACTGATGACACTAAATATCACAGTGAGTAAAACAGAGGCATTGAGAGCTTTACAAAAATCTTAAACTGAATTAAAGAATAAAATCAGTGCTCTGTCACTACTTTTCTCTTCCAGCTGTAGGCTACTGGATTGCACTGACTGTGGTTTTGGTTCTGCTGGCTCTGATTCTGACTGCTGTCACGTTACACAAGCGTCTGCTCAGAGGTTAACTGCGTGTGTCTCTCGAGGAGGAAAAGAGAGACTGAGCACAGGAGACCCAGAAGCACTGAGGGCCCATAATGATGTCTGCTGAGGGCCCCACAGACTCTGATGAAACTGTAGAGGTGTGCAGGACATTAGTGACGTCACTGCTTAAGACTGGAACTCACCTCACGACTTTTCCTTAATCAGTCTTAAATCATGCTTTTTACAGTCATTTTATGGTTTAGTATGTTACCATAGACATTGCCTGATCTGATGGAATTAATTTTATTTGTGCAGGTCTTATAAAGTCTTAAATTTGATTTTTTAAATCCTGCAGAAACCCTGTTTTAACGTCTGATCATATTTTTAACACCGTAGGCATCACACACTCACCAACTTTGTAATCGTTACAGATTAAAACTAGATATCGTCATGCACTAAATGACTGAAGATCACACACTACAAGACAGTCAATCTAAATCAACAAACTCACGCAGAAACATAGGAGACACATGACAAATGAAAACAATATGCGCTCTAGAATCGGCTCAAAATATCAAATGTGTGTGATAGCCGCCTCAGAAAAAGACAAAGTCTAAAGCTAGGAAAACCGGGCCCATCATAAACTACATCATATGGTTTTTGTGAAATGTTAACTCTCACTGACCATAGTCTTAGTAACAAAGTAGCTTCAACTTCTTTACTTTACTTGTAATTTGCATTTAGAGTCAACAGATCTGCAGAAGATTCTGTCAACATATTTCTGCACTATATTTGTAATTTTCAGTACGTGTGCACATTTGGAGCAGAGCCCTACATCAGGAATCAGTTTAACTGTATCTGCATTTAGTATTTGTGTAAAGCTGCCTAAAAGATCTGGACTGGTCACTTATACCAATCCTAATTCATTAACTAGGAATTATTGTTTCTATTCTAATCCATTAACAGAAAAAAAATAGTAAAGTATTTATAATATAATATAAATATAATTAGAATGTTATAATATAAACAGTAAACATGCATATCTGCGCCGAACTGTGAAACACCAACAGTGTGCTTGTACATATGTATATTTTGTAAAAAAAATAAATAAATAATATCTAGATATATTTATATGTTGCTTTGGTTTGCTTAATTGGGGATTTGCATTATTCTTTGTAAATCTGCTGTGAAAGAGTATATATTAAACTATTTTTGTAAGAAACATTTTTCTTGGTGTTGATTTGTTGGTTTGTATTTATGTATGAATTAAATAGTTTTACTATTTTCTTTTACTAAGTTCAGAAAAATAATGCTTTATTGATAATATTATGATAAAATATGTAGATGTTAAATTGCATTTACTTACAGACTAAACAGTGTCTTAGTGAAGCTGCATGAGATTGAGACACAATCAGAGCTGAAATCTGCTCAAACTGTTGAGATCAGACTGAAATCATCAGAGATCTTGTTCAGAATAAACTTCAGCTGACTGTATCTGGACTCACACACTGTTTTTTAGCCAAATGTCTATCTATGTAAGATATTAGATCTCACATCTTCTGACAGCTCAATCTGCTTTGATAGAATAACCAGCAGAGGGCAATAAACACCAATCATACTCCTCCTTTAGTGGGAGGAGCCAAACATACTCCTCCTTTAGTGGGAGGAGTCAACCATACTCCTCCTTTAGTGGGAGGAGCCAACCACGCTCCTCCTTTAGTGGGAGGAGCCAACATAACCCTCTGAAAATCCCCTTCTAGGAATGATACTTTCGGTTTTGGTTTTTACTTCGATCTCGCTAAACGAGCAGTGGTTTACGAAATTTAGACACCCAGAATGTAAAACTCGTGCAGAATTTTACAATGTAAGTTTTTTTTATTCTTTTAAATATAAAGCGTGTATGTTTTTGTCTCATTATACCAATAGTTGTGTTTATGTGTGAAAAAGGGTTGCCTGCTAAAGATGCTAAAGATGCTAACGTTAAGGAAATAAGCGAACATGTTTATTATTATGCTGATGAACAAAGATTATGATGATGGTTTTTATTAGTGGGGTTATTAATGTAATTGTTAAAATGTTCTACATTGATTAGTCAATGCAATCAAATGATTTCTAGGTTGATGTGTGGATTGTTTGGTTACTCTGTCTGTTTGTGTCTAATGTTCGACGGATCATGTTGACTCAGATAATAACTGATAATATTTATAAAACCAAATATTCAGATTATAGTTTGATGTTTCTTATTAGACATTTTTATCATGTAAGACTTATTTATATTTTTAATCCATTTTTATAACAAATATCTGGTTGCTGCAATGGAAGTCACTATTTTAGTTCTGTGTTCATTATTATAAACAATTGCTGTCCTTTTTTGGTAAAAACAGGAAAGAGTTAAAGCTAAGTAGTTTATAAGGTAAACCTCTGGTCGTTGCATTTAGACTTCTGACTGAACCTGCTGCTTTCTATTAATTCATCAACCAGATCTCATTAGTCATTAGTGCTTGAGATTGAGCATTTAATGCTTTTATTTCATGAAGAGACAATGAAGTAACCTGAGGTTAAGTGTTTAGATGAAGAGCACAAAGGCTAAATAGATCATGTCTCTGATGAGCAATGAGCATCCTTAATATTTACATTCATTTCTGATGCTAAATATTAGAGAAACTCCTCCATCAGTTCACAGCTGATGAATCCACTTAGATGTGTGAAGAAATATCTTCAGCAAAAGAAAATCCAGTTGACTAAATTAACTATATTAGAATATTTTATTATAACATTGATTTCTGAGAATAGACAGAAACATGTATTTTTCAGTATTGATACTTTCTATTGAATGAATATTATACTGTATTTGCAGGAAACACCACTATATCTGTGTCAGGAATAAAACATTTATTACTGAGAATAGACAGAAACACATTTTTCATTACTGATACTTTCTATTGAATGAATATTATACTGTCTGTATTTGCAGGAAACACATCTAAACCTGTGTCAGGAGAAAAGGGAGGAAACGTCACACTAACATGTGAATCTGAGGCCAATAATATTGTTCACACTGAGTTATTCAGTCGGTCAGAAGACATAGATGTGTGTCAGGATGAAGAATGTAGTGTTCGAGTGTTTAAAGAAGGAAACTGTGACGTCGTCATCAAGAATCTGAGCTTCAGTGACGCTGGGAAATACTACTTGAGAGTCTATTACAATAATGATCAGACAGAGCTGGAGCGACTAATCAGGACGTACCAACTTCATATTCATGGTAAAGTCAAAACTGATCAAACATCAGCATCTGCTTTTTTAAATGATTACATTTAGTTCCCCGATACTAAATATGTGTTCATGGCCTTGAATGATTGACAGCATTATAATAATGATTAATGTCTTTCTGTTTCTCCTCAGATGAGATTACTGTGAAAACAGGCGAGGAGCTAAAGATGTCTGTTCTGTTGTCTAATGCTGATAAAGTGGAGAAAAGCTCTAGTGGAGAGTGGAGGGAGGTTTGGAGCAGAACTGATGGGGTTCAGAGCGATCAAATGAATGAAAATGATGAAAACCTGATCTTTAAAGTGTTTATGGACAGAGATGCAGGAACATACAGAGTTCTGGACTATGAAAGAAACATCTTGATCGCAGTGACAGTCACAGGTGAGAGAAACTCAGATTTGAGGGAATATTATTTATAAAGCATGTGGACAGCTGAAGTTTATTCATCATGATCTGAACATCACATTGATGCTGAACTGTGAGACTGACCTCTCAATATCCTCTAGAATCAGGTACAGAATCAAAGGACAAACTGAGCTTCACAAATAAAGACAAAACTAATGGCACTGAACAACACAGTAAGTAAAACAGAGGCATTGAGAGCTTTACAAAATCTTCAAGCAGTGAGTTTAATAATGAAAAAACATTTTTAAAAATTGTGCTCTCTTCCTATCTTCCTCTTTTCCATCTGCAGCGAAATGGATTGTGTCAGTTGGAGTGTGTTTGGGGATTCTGGCTGTGATTGTGATTGTGATTTCTGTCATCATATGGCGACGTCAGCACAGAGGTCACACACAGGTTCCAGTACAGGAGAATACAGAGCACAGACACACTGGAGAAACTATAATGATCTTCACTGAACGTGACTCAACTGCACAGGAGCCCTGAACACCTGCGATGCCACTGGTTACTTGTTATTTGCCTTCAACACCAACACAATTCTGTCAACATATAACGGCAGCTGGGGGTGTGATATGTATCGTTAAAAATATTATAGTAATTGTTGTTTTAATGATGTGTGAGCTGACATTATTTTGTGAAAAATAAGCCTTGAGAGTCCACGATTTCACTGCGTGATGAAATCTAGTAGAATGCAGTTAGAATTACCAGAAATCATCATAGATAAAGGTGATCAACTTCATGTTTATTTGCACTGACCGTTCACTCTAAGACCAGCAGAATATGAATATGAATATGATCCCACAGCATAACAGAGCAACTGGATCCCCTGATTGTACTGTATTTCTATGCATGTTCTGCACAAATCTGTTGAAATATGTGCCAGTGCAAGGAAGAGGACACGCAACGTTTCTTTCCCATTTTAAACATCTGAAGTTTTTTTCTTGCCGCTGTTGCCTTCTGCTTACTCTGGGATTTTAAGGAACTATCTTTTTATTTGAAAAAGGAAATCGCTGCTTTATAAATATCACAACCTCTTTTGATACAGCAAAATTCTTACTTTTTTAATTATGTATTTTAATATTGCATTTGATGATATTATACATGTTACGTTTTTGTCTGTCATTTAACTTAAAATCTAGAAGCAAGAAATGTTTGATGGATTTTAAACTCTCTTTATAAACTGCACCAAATCAATCAATAGATGTTTAGGATAAAAAATATTTATCGTAAATCATTCTTATTACCTCACTGTGACTGACAAGGTTTTTATAATCAGATATGTGCAGATGAGAGCAGTCATGTCTTTTGAGTTCAGCTATTTTTGATTTTGCTCTGTTTGTGACTCCATTCAAGGAATATTGCAAATCAAGATCTGTGGCATCCGCAGATCTCTTTAAAAATATGTTTGTGAATTAAACATGAGACACTATTCTTCATCATTACAGTATGATACTGACTACAGTCTCTGGCGCATTAATCAATGTTTTAAAGTTTTTTTATATTATTTTTAGATTTATGGTCTTTTTCTTTTCTTAAGAGTTGTATTTCTCTCATGTTTAACATTGCTTTGTTCAGGGTATAAGAGGAAAACTAAGATTTTCTGTACAGTATGTCATTCTATTCTACTGTCTGTATGTTTAAACATTTTAATGACTTTGTCTGCTTTAAAAGTCTTGAGAATCTTTCCTTCAGCGTGAGCTTCCTGCCTCACGTTACCTCAGAAAACAATCACTTCGTCCTTCAGTTTAAGAAAAATCAACACCAGAAAACATGAACTGTTCTGAAAGTTTAGCCAGAACACTTAAACATTGCATGTGTTAATATGAGACTCATATGTATAACTGTGGTCTGTGTAACGTTACCAGGGGTGTATAAATCCAGCCTGTGTTTTTGTGTTTCTATACCAATTGTTGTGTTTCTGATTCTGGGAAACTAAACCTGCCAGTGATACCAAGGAGATTAAACAACATATTAATGCATAACATATCCATAACTGTGATAAGATGATATGACAATTATTATGATGACGGTTTTAATTAATGGGGTTATTAATATAATTATTAGATTGTTACTGAATTTCTAAAACCTGTGTATTGGGTCTTTTGGTTTGAGAAATCATTTTGACTATTACACAAGAATCATTCACAATCTCAGGAAAAAAGGTACAAAAGCTATCAGTGGGGTTGCACCCTTATAATCTACCTTAGTTACCCAGATTACTTTTTGAAAGGGTGCCACCCCAGTGACAGCTTTTGTACCTTTTTTTCTGAGAGTTATAGTCTGATGTTTCTTATTGGGCATTTTTGGTATGTAAGCTTCACATGTTAAATATTCAGACAAAATGAAAGTGAAAGTTTTTTTGTTTGTATTTTAATCTCAGGGAAGCATCTTATATCCCTGTATGAATGTCTTAGTGACGCATCTGTGACGTCACATCTCTTCTGTTTTCTCATCAGGTTCAAACGCTTGAATCTGCTGCTGCTGCTGTGCTTTTTCAATTACAGCCGTCAGTATTCAGTCCTTTTAGTTAATAAATTGTAACAATTTTTGATTTTCATTGTCAGGTAGAGTTACTCTAGTTGATTGTTTTTCTGTTGAGTTAATTTATTTATTCAGGAATTCATCTGATACACATCTGATACTATTATCATCAACATTTGAAATGTTAAAATTTTGCATATTGTTGGCTCCTTAATGCTTTCCTTTATATATTTTTATATTATTATTATTATTATCCAGTTGACTAAAATAACTGTTTTTTTTATGATACAGAGAATAGAGAGAAATGCCACATGTATTTTTCAGTACTGATACTTTGTATTGAATTAATATTATACTGTATGTATTTGCAGGAACCATCACTAGATCTGTGAAAGGAATAAAGGGAGGCAACGCCAACCTATCATGTGAATTTGAAGTCAAAGACGTTAATTATATTGATTTAAGCAGGTTAACAAGCATCCTTTCTTGTCAGAATGAAGAATGTGAGAGTGAAAGTGAGAGTCAAAATGGGCGAGTATTTAAAAAAGGATCATGTGACGTGATTATCAAGGATCTGAGACTGAGTGACGCTGGGAAATACATTTTAAGAGTCTATTACACTAAAACTCAGGCAGAAGTGAAGCGTCAAATCAGGACGTACCGACTTCATTTTCAGGGTAATGTCAAAACTGATCAACATGGGCTTTCTGGTTTTCCTTTAGTAATTGTGTTGGTATTGCATGAGGGCCAGTAACCGGCAGAGACACTAATGTGGTGCTAATTTTTAGACGAGTCGTCTCCGATATAGACTTTACAATGCTTATTTTTAAATTATTACATTTGGTCCCAGACCTAAATATGCACTATAAAAAATGACCGTGAATTTAACGGTAAAAGACTGTAAAAATGCTACAGTAAAAACCTGTTAAATGGTTAACGGTAAATTCCCCTACTATATACGGTGAAAAACTGTATTGGGCATTACATGTATTGGACATTAATTTTACGGTAGTATACCGTTTTTGTAAGTGAAAAAGACTGTATAATTTACAGTGAATAACCGTAAATTGACATTCCCAGAATTCCCTGCGTTACATTTCAAATTTGATGTTTTTTTGTTGAAATAACTGTTTCTTCTTCAGTTTTGTATATTAGGGTTGTGTGTTAGACCTAATGTTGTTAAATGAATGTTTATTGCATTATTTCAGTTTCATGTGTGTTACCATGATGGTGTTTGGTGTTTGTGTGAATGACACTGTGCACCTTCTATATATTTTATTATTTAAAAGCTGCTTGTGATGGGCTTTGGTTCATCGTGTGACTTTCTCATCACCACCTGCATTTGGTGGTTATCAGTGTATTACAAAACTACAAAACAGATTTCAGTACTTCAATAGGTTGGTATATTAACATTATATCAGTTAATGAAATTACGGTATTTAACTGTAAATTTAAGTTAAAACCGTAAAACCTAAAACGTTGCTACCATATTTTCTACGGTAAAATCCCGGCAACCGCAGCTGCCGTTTTTTAACCGTAAATTTCATGAATTTTTTTTTACAGTGTGTGCTTATAGCCTTGATTGATTGACACCATTATAATAATAATAATAAATGTCTTTGTTTCTCCTCAGATGAGATTTCAGTGAAGAAAGGTGAGGAGCTGAAGTTGGATGTTCTGTTGCACCATGCTTATAAAGTAGTGTACTGGACCAAAAGAAGCACAGGGCGGAAGGAGGACTGGAATAGAAGCCATGGGGTCAGAAGTGATCGAATGACCGTCAGAGATGGAAACCTGATCATTAATAATTTTACAGCCACTGACGCTGGAACATATGAGGTTCTGGACTCTGAAGGAGAAATCCTGATCATGGTGACAGTCACAGGTGAGAGAAGCTCAGTGGATGCTTAGAAATATCATTATGAAGCATTTCAACTGGTAAGGTTACATCAGATTGATGCCTAAACCGAATGACTAACCTTTCAACATCACCTACAGAATCAAAGGATAAAATGAACTACGTACATGAGGACACACAGCAACATAGTAAGTAAAACAAGAGGCATTGAGAGAAACTCTTTAAACATTGAGTTTATTGATTGATTAATTAATGTGCTCTCTTCCCAGCTTCCCCCCTTCCACCTGAAGCATATTGGATTGTCCCAGTTGAACTGTCAGTGGTTTTGGTGATTCTGGTTGCTTTAAAAAGAAAAAGGATGCACAGATGTCCAGGGGCACAACTACACATTTGCTGAGGGGTTTGCAAGATCATTGTCAGAGATGGGCATAAATACATGAAAATGCATTGAAAATACAAATACAAAATACTGTGTGGAAAAATGTATTTAAATGCAAATTACATTAGATTTTTTTTCAAAGGCTTTAAAACTCAAAAAAGTATTTTGTATTTCAAATACATATTTTAAATACATGTATCTGAAATACTGTCCCCAGTGTTGTGGGCCCCGCCAAAAAAAAAAAAGGCTAAATAAATAGCTATTGTTTTAATAAGCCACCAAAATTTTAATTTCAGCATTCTTGATTCCAATTTTGATACCACAGCGAAATGTAATTTGTTTCATCATATGCCATAACCATGCATGAATATACACTAGACAAATGCAGTCAAGGTGAATTAATGCATAATTAATAAATAATTATATTTTATTTACTGACAACAATAGGAGACATAAATAAACGAGTGAAAGAATGAATAAAAGTAAGCATCACAACATATACAAGTCAACAACACATGAAACAAAACTTTATTCAAAGTTATTTTTCTAATAATCACATCGACAAGATTCAAGTTCCCTCTGTGATTTATGTGCTCAAAACTGAATTTAAATATTGAGGTAGTCCAACACAAACGATCCTCAGTTTATCAACAGTACTAATGGACAAATAAAATACTGTATGTTTAGTTACTCTATGTAGATTTGTTTATTTACATTCATCTAAAGCAGTGTTGACAACAGTACTATCTACTACATAATAGCACACTTAAGCTAGCACCTTTATTTTTAAGAGTAAAGGGAATAAATATGGGACCAGATGAGACCAAAAATTTATTTCAGTGCTTTCTCTCACAATTATATCATTGGCTAATCATGTCCCTTTAGTGGCTCCGTTTTATGTTTTATGGTGCGTATTTTTAAACACCATATTTTAATTATTCTCAGGTTAGGTAAAGTCAAATCTGTCCTACATCATAAGCATCTGAGTTTTCATACTTAGAATAAATAGGTCACAGAAGACTTCTCCGTGGTCTGTTCTGCTCAAGTTTAGAAATCAGAGACTTTTGGCAGGCAAGCTTCTTGGTTTTAATTACATATCATTTTATTGACTACAGGTTAACTACTTTACATAACAAAAAAAAACAAAAGCAAATAGTTTATCATCTGATGCATTTCAGTCGTTTATGAACAGCTTGTCGATTTCTTGAGACGTCATGTAATCCTCTCAGAATCTATTTCTAAGACCCTTCGCCTCTTCGTTTTTCTTCTTCAGGATTCTTTCCCTTTGCTGCCTCCTCTGCTTTGTCTGCGATACATCTAATACTGCCTTTTTCCCCTTTCTTCTTCTTTTCTTTCTTTTCAAAGCTCTTATTAATACATGTTTCTTCTCTCTCTGTTCTATAAATATATTCTTAATAAATGCAGTAAAACAGCAAGTGTACTTTACATCAGAGCATCCCAGCAAGCCCAAGCACACATTCAACTGCTATAATCACTATATACGCCAAAAATACAGAAGTCACAAAACCAAAAAGAAGTTTCTCTGCCCAGCTCCAGTGCTCTTGAGCGGAATGGGGGGAAGCTGGAAAGAGAGCACAAATTTTATATTTTTAAACTCACTGTTCATTTATTTTATTTTTTTTAGAGCTTCTTACTTTACTGTTCTTCTGTCTTACCTTTGTTTTCTCCCGCTGAGCCATATGACAAAATATGAACAAGATATGAAAACATTAGTCAGTTTAAAAGAGAGAATCCCAAGCTCATGATGTATTAGAAATATTTCTAAACATTTGTTGATCTTCTCTCACCTGTGACTGTGAGTGTGATCAAGATTTCTCCTTCAGAGTCCAGAACTCTGTATGTTCCTGCATCACTGGATGTAAACTCTTTTATAGTCAGGTTCCCATCACTGTCAGTCAGTCGATCGCTCCAGACCCCGTGGCCTCTCTTCCACACCTCCGTCCAATTCCCACTGGAGTTTGTCTTCACTTTATCAGCCCTGGACAGCAGAACATTCAACTTCAGCTGGTCGCTGGTTTTCACAGAAATCTCATCTGAGGAGAAACAGAAAGGCATTAATTGTTGTTATAATGATGTCAAACAATCAAGACCATAAGCACATACACTCTTAAAAATAAAGGTGCTTCACGATGCCATAGAAGAACATTTTTTAACATCTGAAGAACGGTTCTGTTTTCACCTTCTGGTTCATTGTGGCGAAAGAAGGTAGGTGTCAATTTCATATGACGCAAATCATACGATTTTTTAGAAACTATGAAGGTCCACCCCTAAACATAACCATTACTGGAATCATGTAAGTAAATCTTTTTTTGAATTCCAAACCGAATACATTTCTAAACTGAAGTAAATCAAAGCTATTTACACTCTTACAAATAAAGGTGCTTCACGATGCCATAGAAGAACATTTTTTAACATCTGAAGAACGGTTCTGTTTTCACCTTCTGTGTCATTGTGGCGAAAGAAGGTTCTTCAGATTATAAAGAGGTAAGAAAGAGATGGTTCTTTAAAGAACCTTTGACTGAATGGTTCTTTGTGGAACCAAAAATGGTTCTTCTGTGGCATCGCTGTGAAGAATGACCTTTATTTTTAAGAGTGTATTTAGTCCAAAGGGGACCAAATGTAATAATTTTAAAGTCAGCCACTGAAAGGCCTTCATTGAATGGAAGGTGTGACATTTACTGTATATGCTGGTTACAGCAGCAATGTAGTGTTACATTGTTGACATCATTAGAAAATCTAGCAAGCACAATGTTGATGGTTTGATCAGTTTTGACTTTACCATGAATATGAAGTTGATACTTTATTTGTCGCTCCAGCTTTGCCTGATCATTATTGTAATAGACATGCAAATTGTATTTCCCAGCGTCACTGAAGATCAGATCCTTGATAACAATGTCACATGCTCCTTCTTTAAATACTCGGCTATTTTCACTCTCACATCCTTTACTCCCACAAACAAGTATCTTTTTTGACCCCCTGCGTAAAACAATATCAGAAATCTGTCTGCCCTCAAATTCACATGGTAAGGTGACATTGCTTCCCTTTTCCCCCGTCACATGTACAGGAGGGGAACCTGCAAATACAGACAGTATAAAACTAATTCGATACAATGTATCAACACTGAAAAATTCAAGTGGTGTTTTAGTTTATTCTCTGTAATCAGGTCATCGTTACATTTTCTAGTTTTCTATCTGGGTTTTTCTGATTTCAAGTTTGAAGTTACTTGGTGCAAAAGAGAAACAATTGATTAGAACTACCTGCAACACTGAAAATCAAGAACTTTTACAATTTACAAACAAAATGATACTGACCACAACGACTGACCAAGCAAAACAGCAGCAGAAGAAGACTGGAAAACCTGATGATAAGACAGAAGAGCTGGTTTTTGTGACAGACCTACGGCTACACATTACAAACACATTTATACTGAGTTGAAAAATATGACTAAAAACACCAAAAACATTTTGTCTGAATATTTAACATGTGAATCTTTCATGAAACATCAAAATAATCTGAATAATTGTAACTGTTTGGTATATACAGGGATGCTGGATAAAACTGTGACTCGCCCACCAATCGACTAGACCATTTAATTTTAGGTAGCGTGGCTGACTCTTAACTTTTATAAAGAATATCTCTTTGGATTTGAGACTTTAGTCTTTGCAACTTTACAGATCTTCTTTATGCACCAAGAGCTTGTAACACTCCAAAGAGAAAGGCAAACTTGAAATCGCATCATATGACCCCTTTAAGGAATTTCTCGCTTTTAACGATGTGTGACCAAACCATGCACCAAAGAAAAGGACAAAACTGATTCAATAAAAGCATGATGCAACATGATCATTAGCATTCGGTCGATATGAAAGTGTGATAATTTCCTTAAACAATACAAGCGCTGTTGACCTTTTTAGCGGCACAATTAGTTTCGAAGTTCAATTTTGCATCAATAATAGTAGTCCCAAGGTATTTATAGGATTGCACATATACTCAATGGTCTGACCTTTAATTAAAGTAGCTTTATTCATACGAGTGTTCCTCCTAAAGTCAATGAGCATATTTTAGTTTTTGATATATTAAGCTGGAGGTCAAATTCCTCCCTATTAGTAACCCAACTAATTAAAATCATCAATCATCATCATAGTCACAATAATCGTCCCATTCATCATAAACATGTAGACTTATTTCCGCATCATTAGCTTATTTATTTTCCACAAACAGAAACACAAATATATAGCTATAATAACACAGAACACAGGCTGGATTTATATTTAAAAACATGAAAACTTACATGGTAAAAATTCGGCACGAGTCTTATTTTCAGGAATCAGGCGTTAAAACTTTGTAAACATGTTTAGCGTAATTTTAGTAAAACAAAACCGAAACATCCCACAGGTGAGCTCGAGCTTCCAAAAATAAGCAATATTTGGCGCCTCCTACCCAGGGGCTGCGAAAGTTTGTCCACCCCACTCAAAACTGCAGTTTGTGTCCCTTGTTTCTTGACAAGAAATGCATTTGTTAAGATGCGGAACCGCTGTATCTCTTTATGAGCACATCAAACAGGAGAACTTTCAGACGCGCACTTCTTCACCTCCGCGTCAGGCGCGAGTCACACGAGCTTCAGAACAACTGTGAACTGCGGTCTGATCAGATGTTGTTAGACTATATGTCAGTAAAACACACTTTCCTGTCCCATCATCCGTTTTACTGTGCTCACGGCGCACTCCTCAACAGTACGCAAATATGTGGAGCACGCTCTATATCACTTCATCATAAATAACCCGCACAAGAGCATGCATACCTAGTTCTGTCGTCAGCCAAGTCATGAAATTACCAAAAAGGCGATTAAAGCTGCAAACTGAGCATTTATACGCAGCACACAAGAACGTCTCTCAAATGCATGTACTAAAATATATTCTGCAATTCGAGATCCCAATATAAGGCACAAGCTGATATGCATATTTTATTTGTAATTTAATGCACAAATAAATGTGAGCACAGTGCACTTATACTAGAAAATATGCGAAAATGAAACCATTTAAATGCATAAAATAACTAATTTATATTCTGGCATTTATGTCTACTGTTGACTTCCGGCCTTTTTCACATTTTTATCACTATCTGCATGCCTCATCCATGAGTATGCAATGTTGGAGAGCAAGCATTTGGGAGTTTTGAGAAGCTGAATGAGCAATAAAGCTATAGTGAGCCCCTTTACTAAAATACCTGGAGGTGAGGAATAATACAAAAATTGTCATATTCACTCAGTATTACTTGATCTAATTCACAAATATCTCAATTACAGTTAAGTAGAAATTAATTGTACTCAGTTGTGTTTTAGGCACTAAAACAGTCCA
>NW_015656154.1:60554-67509 GCF_001515625.1 Sinocyclocheilus rhinocerous | reverse complement strand
TGATGACGTAGCTCCGCCCCGCAACATCATGTGCGCAATGAGTGATGCAACAGCCAATGGGAGTTTTCCCAATTTATGCATGAATTTAACTAATTATTTTAACTCTCAAATGCATGTACTAAAATATATTCTGCAATTCGAGATCCCAATATAAGGCACAAGCTGATATGCATATTTTATTTGTAATTTAATGCACAAATAAATGTGAGCACAGTGCACTTATACTAGAAAATATGCGAAAATGAAACAATTTAAATGCATAAAATAACTCATTTTAAAATCTGGCATTTATGTCTACTGTTGACTTCCGGCCTTTTTCACATTTTTATCACTATCTGCATCATGCCTCATCCATGAGTATGCAATGTTGGAGAGCAAGCATTTGGGAGTTTTGAGAAGCTGAATGAGCAATAAAGCTATAGTGAGCCCCTTTATTAAAATACCTGGAGGTGAGGAATAATACAAAAAGTGTCATATTCACTCAGTATTACTTGATCTAATTCACAAATATCTCAATTACAGTTAAGTAGAAATTAATTGTACTCAGTTGTGTTTTAGGCACTAAACCCGTCCAGTACATTATAGTCAAACACATTTTTATATTGAAATAATGAAGATTTCTGTGCCACCTCAGACTGGTTGCTGGCCCCTCCCTGGCCACCCCTATAAAAACATCCTGACTCCGCCACTGCTCCTAACACTGCAGAACAAAAGACCCAGGGGGCGTGGTTGGATCCAGATCCAGCTCCTCCTACCTTACATATACCTAAACCTACCTGTCTCCACAACCTGATCCCTAAACCCACCCATCTCTACCCCTAAACCTAACATTCTGATTGGCTGCCTTGACAACCAATCACAACATTCCTTGCATTACCTCGACAGCAGAAGAAGAAAAATACAGTGCATGCATAATTATTATGCAAGTTGATATTCTGATCATTTTTTTTTCCAAGCACATTTTACCAATTCCAAACGACATCAATCTTAATAACTACTATTAATCTTGTATTTAATCATTTATAATTGATATATAATTATTCATGAAGACTAGAAGTGAAAAATGTCTTATATTCGTGCATAATTAATTATTAAGCAAATTTTCTTTTACAGATAAAATGAGCCAAAAAAGAATTTAACTCAGACTGAAAGTCAAAAATTATTAAATGCCCATGAGAAATATTCCAAACTAATGCAATACTAGAAATGGCAAAGTTAATGCATAACCATTGGACAGCAGTGGGTCAGCGGGGTCAGTCAAAAACATGAAGAAAAGATGCATGTTAACTGCGAAAGAGTTAGGAATTAAGGTGAAGAATTAGGTGTGAAATCATCAGGAACATTTAGTCTCCAGCGCCACCATTTTCCAGAACTGCAGCCTACCTGGAGTCTCCAGAAGTACAAGCTGTCAGGTTCTCAGAGACTTAGAAGTATAGAATCCTAAAAAATGACTCCTACTTAATAAGAATCACATACTGAAGTGTAGTAAAGTACTTGAAGACTGATTTTTTAATATATATATATATATATAGGCTTTGTAGTGTCTTCATCATCTACTAGAGAGTTTATCCTTTCGTCTGTTTAATAGAGCATTTGCATTATTCTTTGTAAATCTGCTTTACAAAACAAGATAAACCACTTCTTCAAGAAACATTTTTTGTTGGTATTGTTTTGCTTGTTTTTATTTTTGTATGAATGAAATATGCTTTACTATATTTTACTATGTTCAGAAAAATAATATTATAGTGAAACATGAAGAGGATGTTGAAATAGTTTGCATCTGCTGAAACACTTACTAAACAGCCTTTATGTGAAGCTGCATCAGATTGAGACACAATCAGAGCTGAAATCTGCTCAAACTGTTGAGATCAGACTGAAATCATCAGAGATCTTGTTCAGAATAAACTTCAGCCGCACTAAACATCATGCAGCCGTATGTGATACTCAACAGCCAGAAGCAGCACCATGTTTGATGGACTTTCCCTTCTTATCATCAGTCCTCCTTATCACCTGGCTGTGAATGTACAGTTTCTGATCATTACATATATGCAAATGTGGGTATAGCCATATATTAATGTATTGAGACAGTGGCAGATAGTCTTAAGAATTAGTCCTCTCAGTTGTTCTTCAACAATGCACTGGGTCAGTTGGCCAATCAGAGCAGACTGCGCTTGTCGGAAGGAGGGACTTTGTAGAAAACGAAGCGTTTGAGAGAGGCGGGGCATAGAGGACCTACAATAATGTACAGTATTTGAAAAATAATGTGTTTTTTGAACATTAAAGCATGTCAACATATTCTGTTACACCAAATACACAAAATAATGATCTTTAAAATAGCATCATATGACCCCTTTAAGTACTTACACCTGGGCTAACCACTAGTTGGTCAGACTAGTTTTATGACAGTCTTTACATGGTGACTGTCTGTCTATGCAACTGGTCTCTGGTTTGTGCAGTCAGCAACTGTTTTTGCAGCTTAGTTTTGTAGATTTTTCAAGTTACCTATTACATTCATATGTGAATGATTAAGTAAATAGGCCTACTTCACAAAATTCACAGTAATTGCTTCACATTCCTGTCCAGTTGGTGGTAAATTCACCTTTTAAGCTGGTTTGCCAACCGCCATAAAACATCTAAAGAAGAAGAAGGTGTGTTCGCTGCATCATCTGTTCACTCCACTTCTTGCCTGTGTTCAGTGGTTTATACGTGCGGATGGCTGAATATATCCTCCATTTTTACAATGTTAGTTTTTGTGTTTTCAAATGTAAACCCAGCTTGTGTGTTTTGTGTGTTATTATACCAATAGTTGTGTTTATGTTTGTGGAAAACTAAACCTGCTAGTGATGCCAAGGAAATTAGTCAACGTTAGTCAAAGAAAAATAATTTCTAAGACTGTTTGTGTACTGGTTCTTTTGGTTTGACTGATCATTTTGAGTCGGAGGATTACACTGAAATCATTTATAAAAGCCAAAGTTTTTCATGCTGGCTCTGAATTTCAAGTATACATCGCTGTAGCTTCGAGTCTTATCATTTTTTTCTCAAGACGCACACATTCAGTCGAGGCTATGATCTGCGTCAGAGAATAAATAAGATATTGTGTTTCTTCTAAATTCCTCTCTGAGGAATCATTTTACATCCAGCACATCCATTGTCAACTTCTGTGTGTGTGGTGATTTCGGGTAATTGTAAATCAGGATTTGACTTGGCTTGGTTTGGAAGTGACTGTTGAAGACACATTACCACATAGAAGGATAAAAAGAACTGACACTAAGAATGAAAATAAGACCAATTAGCGTAATGAATATGCTAATTAGCGTAGGTTATGACTATATGTACCACTCAGTGTCTATGGTGTTTAAACTAATATCCTAAATCTCTCTGTCCTCAAATGTACATGTGAGTGTGACGCTGCCTCCCTTTTCTCCTGTACAAGTCACACTGAGTCCATGCAAAGCAGACGTCTTGAAATGTAGTTTAATATTCTGATTAGTCTCAAACATGGATTTTCCAACGGCTGATTTTATCTAAATAAATTACATTTGGTTCCCCTATACTTGCTTGTGGCCTTGATTAATGACACCATTATAATGATGATCGAGGATAAATGTCTGTGTTTCTCCTCAGAAGAGATTTCTGTGAACATCAGTGAGGATCTGAAGTTGGATGTTCTGTTGCTAGATGCTGATGAAGTGCAGTGGTTGTTTTAAAATGTTATTTTTTTTAAGTGGACAGCTGAGGTTTATTCACCATTATTTGAACATCATATTGATGCTAAACTGCATGACTAACCTTTCAATATTCTTCACAGAATCAAAAGGAAAACTGGACAACACAGGTGAAGCAAATGTGTTTGCTTTACAAAATATTTAAACCGTGAATTAAAAAAAAAAAAAGTCCTCTCTTCCCACTTTGTCCTTTCACCTGTATGCTGTTGGATTTCACCATTTCTACTGACATTTGCACTGGTTTTGATGTTTTTTTATCTGACTGATGTTGCATTGCACACACGTCAGCCCAGAGGTTATTCACAGCGTGATGCTAGAAGGGGACAAAAGGGGGATTAAGTAGAGGAGATGGGGGGCAAAATTTCTTCTGAATTTTCTCAAGACTGAGACTGAGACACAAGACTGAGGTATTACTTATTGGACCAAAAACCTGCACACAGAATCTCTTAAAATACAATTTGCAACTAGAAGGATGTACTGTTATGTCATCATCTGCAGTTAAAGGGTGTTATATTAGACAGCAAATATTTCACATATATGAAATATGTTACAAAAACAGCCTTCTTCCACCTCAGAAACATTGCCAAACTACGGAACATGTTATCTGTTTCTGACGCAGAAAAGCTAGCATTCATGACCTCTCGACTAGATTACTGTAATGCACTGCTAGGTGCTTGTCCTGCATCTTCAATAAACAAGCTACAGTTAGTCCAAAATGCAGCGGCTAGAGTCCTTACCAGGTCAAAAAAAATATGATCATATTACCCCAATTTTATCATCTCTACACTGGTTACCTGGTTATTGCTACTGACCTATAAGGCACTAAATGGTTTAGCTCCTGTATATTTATTATACTTATGCCCTATAATCCATCACGCTCTTTAAATCACAAAACTCTGGACTTTTAGTAGTGCCTAGGATATCTAAGTCCACTAAAGGAGGGAGAGCATTTTCTCATCTGGCTCCTAAACTCTGGAATAGTCTTCCTGATGATGTCCGGAATCTCAATCTCACCCTTGTTCCCAGTTAGATCAGATAAAAGTCACAAACATATTTATTGCTTGAAACGTTATGAACACCAGCTACGCTAGTTCTTTTCTAGCTGTCTTTCTGTTTCTACTCCGGGATGCCCATCTCGAGGTCTCTAGAGATTACACCAGCTCCAGCCTGGATCCAGCCTCATAGAAAGAGTTCAGACGACCCAACACCTGTGAAGAGATGATGCTGACCCCTGCGAGGACCCCAGATGACCCCAACTTGACTCGACATGCACAGCTGCCAAAAATCATTATGATCACACTTCTAATAATCGCTTTAATGAGCTTCTGCCTGAAATTAATTCATGTTTAGCTTGTTG
The DNA here is from genome assembly GCF_001515625.1 of Sinocyclocheilus rhinocerous. Lineage (NCBI taxonomy): Eukaryota > Metazoa > Chordata > Actinopteri > Cypriniformes > Cyprinidae > Sinocyclocheilus > Sinocyclocheilus rhinocerous. Next base: position 62,427 of record NW_015656154.1, on the reverse strand, counting down.
CTAGGAGACACATGACAAACGTAAACAATAAGTGTTCTAGAATCTTTTGATCTCCGTCTGGATGGAATCAGAGTCTGAAGATAAAAATATCAGGCCCATCATACACTACATGATTTCTGTTCAATCTGACTGACCAAAGTCTGAATAGCACTGAAGGCAAATACTGTAGCTTTAACTTCAGATTTCAAATCTTTACTTGTTATTTACTCTCAGGTCTGCAGAGGATTCTGCCAACATATGTCTGCAATATATTTGTAATTTACAGTGTGTGCACATTTGGGCTCAACTTCTGTCTCTGTTAACTGTATCTGCATTTCGTATTTACGTAAGAGGCCTTAAAGTTCTGGACTGGAGACCAATCCAAATTCATCAAGTAGGAATTATTGTTTCTATTGAATCCTTTAACAGTTGTTCTAAAAAAAAAATAGTAAATATTTATAATATAAACAGAAAACATGCATATCTGTGCCAAAATGTAGATTTGTATATTTTGTACGTGTTTTCTGTTTAAATATATGTTTATAGTTATATGTTGCTTTTGATCGTTAATTGGGGATTTGCATTATTCTTTGTAAATCTGCTGTGAGAGTGTATATTAAACTATTTTTGTTAGAAACATTGGTGTTGTTTTGTTGGTTTGTATTTTTTTGTATGAATTAAATATTTGTACTATTTTCTTTTACTACGTTCAGAAAAATAATACTTTATTGATAATATTATTATAAAATATGTAGAGGATGTTTAATTAGTTTATCAGACTAAACAGTCTCTTAGTGAAGCTGCATCAGATTGAGACACAATCAGAGCTGAAATCTGCTCAAACTGTTGAGATCAGACTGAAATCATCAGAGATCTTGTTCAGAATAAACTTCAGCTGACTGTATCTGGACTCACACTGTTTTTTAGCAAATGTCTATCTATGTAAGATATTAGATCTCACATCTTCTGACAGCTCAGTCAGCTTTGATAGAATAACCAGCAGAGGGCAATAAACACCAATCACACTCCTCCTTTAGTGGAAGGAGCCAACCATACTCTTCATTTAGTGGGAGGAGCCAAACATACTCCTCCTTTAGTGGAAGGAGCCAAACATACTCCTCCTTTAGTGGAAGGAGCCAAACATACTCCTCCTTTAGTGGGAGGAGCCAAACATACTCCTCCTTTAGTGGAAGGAGCCAAACATACTCCTCCTTTAGTGGGAGGAGCCAAACATACTCCTCCTTTAGTGGAAGGAGCCAAACATACTCCCTCTGAAAGACTCTGACCTGTGTGTGAAATTATACTTGTGGTTTTGTTTTTACTCATATCTCGCTAAACAGCCAGAATGTAAAACTCATGCAGAACTTTTACAATGTAAGTTTTTTTTATCCTTTTAAATATAAAGCTTGTGTGTTTTTGTGTCATTATACCAATAGTTGTGTTTATTTGTGAAATAGGGTTGCCGCCTTTTATAACCTGTTAATAATACTAATGATGCAAAGGAAATTTCAACATGTTTATCATTATGCAGATGATTATGATAATGGGTTTTATTAGTGGAATTATTAATGTAATTATTAAATAGTTCTACATTGATTACTCAATGCAATCAAATGACCAATGCCTCCGTGTCAACAAGCTTGGCCCCTGCTCTGGCCCCTTAAATTTGGAATCGTATCACACAAAACAACTTTGGGTGCAATGTGCAGTTTGTCCTGTGAAACATCACCAGCTGCTGGCGGAGAGCCAGACGTTTTTTAAACCGCTTCAGTGATTTTGATGGGAGTTTATGAGAGTGCTTGAACTCTGACTAGACTGAAGTCAGTGATATTGTTTTTGATAATGTAAATGTTCTTTGCTCTCTTTCTGTACCATAAAAGTGTTATAATTTGTA
>NW_015656154.1:52788-58113 GCF_001515625.1 Sinocyclocheilus rhinocerous | reverse complement strand
CACACACACACACACACACACACACACACTCACACACACACACACACACAATGCCTCCGTGTCAACAAGCTTGGCCCCTGCTCTGGCCCCTTAAATTTGGAATCGTATCACACAAAACAACTTTGGGTGCAATGTGCAGTTTGTCCTGTGAAACATCACCAGCTGCTGGCGGAGAGCCAGACGTTTTTTAAACCGCTTCAGTGATTTTGATGGGAGTTTATGAGAGTGCTTGAACTCTGGCTAGACTGAAGTCAGTGATATTGTTTTTGATAATGTAAATGTTCTTTGCCCTCTTTCTGTACCATGAAAGTGTTATAATTTGTAACTTACAATGTTTTTATTAAATTTACATTAAATACAAAGTCAGTCGTATTAAAAATATTTCTTGGCATGACACCCATATGGTCCTAAAAAGAGGGTTTTTTGCATAGTTAATAGATAACACTATTATTGCCCATCGCCCATTATAGATCAACTAACATAATCTATAACGGTGCAAAATGCATTTACTTACACATATTGGAGAATCGAGATATTTCATGATATAGTTAACAGGTTTGGGAATATTTTGAATAAAAAGGAAAAAATAAATAAAACAGAAGCCTATATCAGTTATACAGTGCTATTGTGGCTGCTGTGTGTCACATGACAAACATGACGCCGCTGACACTACAATAAAAAATTATTTTATAGCGCAAGTGGCCCCTGCCTGGCCCCAGTTACTGTGGTCTAGAACCGCAACTGACTGAAGGTTTGTAGATATTATTTTCATCAACATTTGAAATGTTAAAATGAGCCACTGCTAATATTGCTCGCTCTTATTGCCCTCGTTTATATTTAAATCTATTTTTTATAACAAATATATGGTTGCTGCAAAGAAAGTCACTTTTTTTAGTGCTGTGTTCCTTGTTTTAAACAATTGCTGTCCTTTTTTGGTAAAAACAGGAAAGAGTTCAAACTAAGTAGTTTATAAGGTTGTGACGTCGTCATCAAGAATCTGAGCTTCAGTGATGCTGGGAAATATATTTTGCATGTCTATTACAATAATGATCAGACAGAGCTGAAGCGACAAATCAGGACGTACCAACTTCATATTCATGGTAAAGTCAAAACTGATCAAACATCAGCATCTGCTTTTTTAAATGATTACATTTGGTCACCAATCATAAAGATGTGTTTATGGCTTTGATTCATTGACAGCATTATAATAATGATTAATGTCTTTCTGTTTCTCCTCAGACGGGATTACTGTGAAAACAGGCGAGGAGCTAAAGATGTCTGTTCTGTTGTCTAATGCTGATAAAGTGGAGAAAAGCTCTAGTGGAGAGTGGAGGGAGGTTTGGAACAGAACTGATGGGGTTCAGAGTGATCGACTGAATGATAATGATGGGAACCTGATCTTTAAAGCATTTCTGGCCAGTGATGCAGGAACATACAGAGTTCTGGACACTGAAGGAGAAATCTTGATCACAGTGACAATCACAGGTGAGAGAAACTCAGATTTGTGGAAATATTATTTATAAATCATGTTCTGCTCACTTGTATAGGTTTGGCGCCACCTAGTGGCAGTTCTAGGCGAAGTGAGTTCAGAGTAGAGCACATTTCTCATGCAGTCAGTTTCTCCTCGATCTTTCAATGGATGCCATCCTTTGTTTTGTGTTTGTTAAAGCATCATCTGTAGGTTAATTATTCGTTACATAATGCTTGATTATATATATTTGCACATATTTGTGATAAATTCTTTCAAAGCTTTGATTTGATGTAATTTTAGTAATAGCCTCTAGCTGTTAGCCTAGCCTTTATTTGATATGGCACTCAATGTGTTGATTTCATTCTACTTTGATGAGACAATTTCTCAGTCAATATTTGTATTTGCCGCTATTTTTGGTTATCTGGTAATCTCATTTAAGTAAATTGATTACATCGATAACATTTGAGCCTTTTCTCAGATATAAGTCTCAGAGCTGCTTGTATGCATATTCTTTGGTTTTTCAATATCCTCTAGAATCAAAGGAAAAACTGGACACTGAACAACACAGTAAGTAAAACAGGCATTGAGAGCTTTACAAAATCCTCAAGCAATGAGTTTAATAATGAAAAACTTTTTTTTTTTAAATGTGCTCTCTTCCCATCTTCCTCTTTTCCGTATTTAGGGAATTGGATTGTGCCAGTTGTAGTGTGTTTGGTGATTCTGGTGGCTCTGATTGTGATTTCTGTCATCATATGGCGACGTCGGCACAGAGGTCACACACAGGTTCCAGCAGAGGAGAATCAAGAGCCCCCACTGGAACTGGAGGAACTATAATGATCTTCACTGAACGTGACTCAACTGCACAGGGGCCCTGAACACCTGGTGACACAATTTACAACGTTACTGATGTAATTTCAACATAAGTCAACATACTTCTACAGCTAGGGGGTGTAAATGTACCATAAGTGGTAATACTGTAAGAATCCACCCGCCTGGGTAGGCTAATGAATTATGCCAGGTACGTATATTGTGCAGTTGTAATAATGAGAGTGTGTTCTGTATGTTTGTGTATAGGAGATAGGTGATCTGTGTTCACCCTACCATAATCTGTGTTGTATAATTTAGTTCCGTGATATACACCGGGAGACCAGATAAATACTTGTGCAGTGTTGGTGTAGGTGGGACCAGACGTCCTTGTAGAATTTGTCCCTCAGAGATGGCAGCAGTCAAGCTGAAAGGGAAACAAACAAGAGAGAAAAACAGCTTAATTTTGAGTCTTTTTCATAAATTGCTTGAAGACTGGTGGATCTTAATTTTCCTGCAATGGCCACAGCCAAACAGTTGTTGCAGATGGTTGTAATCTGGGATTGCATGCCATCAGGAGCAAATTTATTTTAGTTTAAGACGTATTGTCATGATCATGTTTTGTAAATGTAAACAAAAGGCCAAAACAAACTGAGCATGGTGCTGGTGGTTTAGCGCAGTCAGAGTATGTTGCACTTTAAACTGCTGTTACAGCTAAGTTTACACAGTCTGCTGTGTTGCAGACATTATGACACCCAGATCTGCTGGGAAAATCTCTTTAAATGATACGGTTTACACTAGTCAGATCTGTGTTCATGGCATTAGTTTGTCAGTTTTGGTGCTGTACTGTTAGCTATCTATCTATCTCTTCATACATTTGACCATTTCCATCTCTGCAGTCTGTAAAGATTCGTGAATCTCTGCCTGATTTTAACATTACACACAACTTTAATCACATGTCCAGTAAAAATGAGCTCTCTGATCAGATTCTATGTGAGCTGGCACTCCCAGAGAGCGATGGTTTCGTTTGCTAACACTTGCGCCACTGTGTTTGTGGTTCTGTTGCAAGGGAAAAGACAAAACTTATACCTTCCCTTGTTACTGGGTTGCAGATCAATGAAATCAAATTTAACTCATCTTATAGCCATGGTTGGATTTGGCCTATTCAAGATATTGCAATCAGACTAATCATTTTAGTTGGTAAATCCTGGACATGTTAACTTTTCTCATTGAAGCTTTTTTGCACAAATAGAAGAGACGTTATTTTCTCTTTCATTTTCCTTTCTTAACAGTTCTTGCTTTTCACCACCTTCTGTTGATCTCTTTTCCCGCAGCACTAATAGTGCTTCCAACATCTTTCTTCGTATGCATTCTGATCATTCCTCTTATTCTTCTACAACTTTCTTTCCTCTTCTAAATCAGTGATGAATCATCATGAGACTAAAGGCCATTCTTGGCCATTGTAATATAATATATTATAAGGTTGTTACAATATGAATTATATTACATTAAATATGAATTAAAATACTTGCATTACTGGTCTCTGGAGGTCCTCCTGAGCAACTTGTTTAGAATGACTGGTTATCATCTCACTGATCTTTTTGAAGATACACTTTTATTTGGCCCTGTGGCTACAGCAGTCCTGACGTGCATTGTGTGCACAACAGCAGGGCAAACTGGAAACCAGTTATAGATTTTGCTGCTGTTAACATTCAATGAACTGCAAGCACATACTGAAAGCATGGGTCAAATCATTTCTCAATCTGAAGATTTTTGTGACTACAATGTGGAATTTGGACACAATTTTCTTTTGTTTATGAGCTGAGATGTCACTATAAGTGCATTCTTTTGAGAATCTATTTGAGTATGAGAAAGTTTGGGCAAACCCAGAGCAAATGCAAATGCAAAGTACACATGTTGTTTTAGATTTATGGTCATGTTTGTCTGTCTGCTTAAAGACAAAGTCTGAGAATCATATAAGTGTGTAGTCATTTTTGTAAAATCTAAAATAAAACCAAGCTATAAGCTGTATTTGTTAAGAACTTTGAACAGTGTTGCTGAGCCAAATATTGTGAGATCAGAGATTTTACTACTATTGAGTGATTTTCAATCCATTTAACGTGATTAATTTGACTGTTTGACTAATTCTCCCTCAGGAGAAGTTGTGGATGTCCTCTGAATGGGTTTAACCCTCAGGCTTGGTTACAAGCCTCTCAGTAGCATCAACATTATCATTATGTGCATTACAGTTTTAGATTGTAAATTTCTAATGTCTCATCTTTTATTCACAGTCACTGGGACTTCTGCAGGGCAGCAGTAGTTCTCTGGGACTGAGGCATACTTTTTTGCCAGATTAGAGTTTCTTTTGAGATTCTCTATTTTTTTATTTCATTGCACTGTCTTGCCCAACTTCACTTTCACATACAAAAGATTCTAGTGAGAATTTAATCATCTTTTTTGTTTATGCAATCTCAAATTCTTTGCACATAAATGTTTGCTTTTCAAATGTTGCAAAGTTATTATTGTAAAGCCAATAAACAATAGTGACAGGAAATTATTAATATCAGAATTTAGGTTGCAATTTACACCCCTGTTGAGTACCAGAATACAATTTTGGATGATGTTATTCCAATTTTACTTTTGGTTCAAGAGACTTCATTCCTCATCTACTCTGCCGCTATCTTGTCTCTGTCAATTCATGTGGTTTCGTCTAATTCTTAAGCCCCACCGGATTTCTGCGGTCTCCGGTCTAATGATGAGTATTCCGACTCATTCTACAAAAGTATATATACTGTAAAAAATTATTGTGATTTTAACAGTAAAAGACTGTAAAAATGCTACAGTAAAAGCCTGTTAACTTGTTAACAGTAAGTTTCCATACTATATTCGGTGAATAAATGTAATTACATTTAATGTGATTTCACAGTAAAATACTGTTAAAAATACTTTTTTTGGAAGTGAAAAAGAAAAAGACAGTATAATTTACAGTGAAAACCGTAAATTGACACTCCCAGAATTCCCTGCATGACACTTCATAGTTGATGTTTTTT
>NW_015656154.1:50933-52759 GCF_001515625.1 Sinocyclocheilus rhinocerous | reverse complement strand
TTCTGAAGAAAATCTAGATTTTTATTTATTTTTTGCTTTATCGCCCAGACTTATTCAGAACAATTTATTCAGAGGTACACTGTAAAAATTATTGTGGATTTTACAGTAAAAGACTGTAAAAATGCTACAGTAAAAGCCTGTTAACTTGTTAACAGTAAGTTTCCATACTATATTCGGTGAATAAATGTAATTACATTTAATGTGATTTCACAGTAAAATACTGTTAAAAATACTTTTTTTGGAAGTGAAAAAGAAAAAGACAGTATAATTTACAGTGAAAACCGTAAATTGACACTCCCAGAATTCCCTGCATGACACTTCATATTTGATGTTTTTTTGTTGAAATAACATATTTCTTCTTAGTTTTTTCTTATCAGTTGTGTATACTAGGGTTTAATCTTACATCTAATGTTGTTAAATGAATGTTTATTGCATTATTTCAGTATCATGAGTGTCACCATGCTGGGGTTTAGTGTTTGTGTGAATGACACTGTGCACCTTCTATATATAAGCATTGCCCTCCTCAGCTCGTAGAAAAGCTGTTTGGGATGAGCTTTGGTTCATCATGTGACTTTCTCATCACCACCAGTTTTTGGTGGTTATCAGTGTATTACAATGGTTCAAAACAGATATTAGTACTTTAATATGTTGGTTTATTAACATTACATCAGTTAATGAAATACGGTATTTTATTGTGAATTTAAGTTAAGTCTGTAAAACCTAAAATGTTGCTACCGTATTTTTTACGGTGAAGTTCTGGCAACCACAGCTGCCGGTATTTTACCGTAAATGTCAAAGTTTTTTTTTTACAGCGCACGTACGTCTAAGCTTTCCCTCAACACTTCTAAAAAGGCAAATAAGAATTGACTTACCGCAGCAGCTGGAGAAAGGGAAGGAGAAGCTCAAACCTCTTTCCGGAGCACATTTGAACATTGAGCTGATAAGACCCTCGCCAACAGGAGATGGGAGATCACGGAGGGACGGTCACCAACTGTAAGAATCCACCTTATACTTGCCTTTCAACACCGGACATTCATTTTTCCAATGACCCTTTTCCAAGCAGTACCTGCAAATTGAATTTGGATCTATTTTCCTAGTGTAAGAATCCACCCGCCAGCCTAAAACAGCGGAATCCAGCGGCCTGGTTGAAGGTTTAATGCGTATTCGGTCTTTTACTTGCGCTTCTGAATTTATCAGGACTTAGTGTAAATTTTAGTCTAGCTCTGTTTTCAATCTGACTCCAGTTTTAAGTGATCAGTACATTTAGGCAATGTTTCTAATTAAAAACTGATCACAAATATCGACTGTTTATTAATTTAGATATTTGACTATTCTGGAAATCCCATACTTTCAATTATTCGTTCATTAAGGACCTAACATCGCTCAGAAATTCACTGGGCCAACAGTGAACGCACGGACACAAACTCGCCAGTTCTGTGCTTACTCAGAGGATACAGGGTGATTATAATACCTTTCAGTGCCGCACCCTGCTAGCAAATAACAAAAAGTGTATTTTTTCCTATAATCACGAAAACTGTAACTTGTTAAGCCAGTGACAGACAGAAATCAGAAGATCCCTAATGGAGAGCCCCCTGCCCTGTTCATTGGTACTTAAGTATGATCTGTCCTGGACGCAGATTTGCGGAAATGTTAGACTACACAATAATCTGCTTGAAAAATGATTTCAGAAAAGACCCGAATAAATCAAATATAACAATTTATTATTTGTCAGGTAAAATTGTATCATGCCAATTACATAATGAAACAATTAGAAGCCAATTTAGAAAAGATAATGCAATTGTGAATCACATTGTAGTCGCACGGCA
>NW_015656154.1:47296-50052 GCF_001515625.1 Sinocyclocheilus rhinocerous | reverse complement strand
AGTGCCGCACCCTGCTAGCAAATAACAAAAAGTGTATTTTTTCCTATAATCACGAAAACTGTAACTTGTTAAGCCAGTGACAGACAGAAATCAGAAGATCCCTAATGGAGAGCCCCCTGCCCTGTTCATTGGTACTTAAGTATGATCTGTCCTGGACGCAGATTTGCGGAAATGTTAGACTACACAATAATCTGCTTGAAAAATGATTTCAGAAAAGACCCGAATAAATCAAATATAACAATTTATTATTTGTCAGGTAAAATTGTATCATGTCAATTATATAATGAAACAATTAGAAGATAGGATAATGCAATTGTGAATCACATTGTAGCCGCGTGGCAACCCTGCTCCTGTACATAGATGCTGTAGCCATATGGGGAATAGCCAAGTGATCCACGCAGGAGACAAACAAATTTAACATAATCACACATGTAACAGTTATCCTACTTTAGCACAAGACACATGGTCTAAAATGCATAGAATATACTACCTCCTAACTTTACTTTCATGAGTGTTTGCAGGACTGTTAGGAGAGGTGGAGGTGTAGCTGCTCTATTTAAAGATGTCTATCAATGCAAGCAAGTATCATTTGGTCAGTACTTGTCTTTTGAATATCTAGGGATTGTGTTGAAAGGTGCTCCAAAATGCATAGCATCAACAACCTTTTACCTAAGTATTTCAAAGAACACTTACAGCAAAGTAAGTCATGTGTTTTATAGAATAAACTTAACTAGCCTATGTGCACATGTAGTAGCACAAACAACTATACAGTGTGTTCTGTGGGCACAATGTGTTTAGCACAATTACATTTTTGAATAAAAACGAAATGCATACCTGACAGCAGAGAGACACACAGCAGCGAGAGTTCTGGTGCAAAGCTCCAGAGACTCTCACACACTGCATGGGGGTTTTTCTGACTACAGAATCCCAAAGTACCGCTCCGAAGGCAGCATTTTTCAGTTTTCGGATGCAGCCCATATTAGGGATTTCTTGCACGTCATAAGTCATTACTTCTATGAGTCTGTTTTGGACTTTCTGCACAAGAGCGCCCTCTGGCTTCGAGTATGAATGAAACACACACTGCATGAGAGAGTTCAGCGCTCCTGATATTCACTTCTCCTCATTCTGGATACGAATAAACGTCAGGTCATGCATAGACTATCGATACTGTCTCTTTGAATTTAAATCTAGATTTAAATCTAGAAACCTCTATGTGAACACACCTGCCCGAATAAAGGGAAGAATTTACATTGTATTAAATTAAATATTTATTAAATATTACAAATGCAGCTAACATAGTTCTACACACAGCAATATAAACAAAGGTGCCTGTTCTCTTTCGTTCTGGCTGTTTGATTGAGAAAAGTTTAAAGGGCGTCGAGGGGTCTTGTCTTTTTTATGTTATCTGACTAAAAACTATTCATACTTTGAAGTATTATTATTACAGTATTTATTTTTTTAAATTTAGAGTGCCTTAAAAATAATTATCACAACACAGTAAAACAGGCTTATACTGATTTTATAATCCTCCGAATTATTCTCATCAATCCTGTTCTTATTATCATTATCATTCAAAAAATGAATAAATTCAGAACAGCATTAGAATAGAATTCTATTTTAAATAAGACAGAAATATTTTTTTTCTACAACAGCAACAACAGTAGTGTTTACAACAGCAAAACCACCATACCCTGTAAACTAAATAATAATAATAATAATAATAATAATAATAATAATAATAATAATAATAATAATAATAATAATAATAATAATAATAATAATAATAATAATAATAATAATAATAATAATAATAATAACATGGACCCCATTTGAAAACTATTAAAGTTTTTTTTTTTTTTTTTTTTTTTTTTTGCAGACATCAAAAGCTATTACATCAGTTACAATATGAGATAAGATGTCTGATTAACATTCTTTTACTTTTAAATTTAAAATGGTCTTTTCTGTTCTGTGTCCCTGCTTGTAATTATGTATTTGCGTATTCCAGTTTACCTCGTCATGCAGTTTTATCATTGTCGTGGCTGTTTTCAGCACCATCACAGAACCTTTAATGTTTTCATTAATATAAATATGAATAACCGTGGAAATTAAACACAATAATGAAATAATTAGTAAATTAATGTCTTCATTAAACTGTGATAATGTTAAAGAAATTCAGTTGTATTAAAATATTTGATGACATGACAACCATCTAAAAAGACAGGTTTAAGATGCGTGTCGTTTATAAATTGAATACAAACATTAGTTGGTTGAATCATGTTGACTCTGAAGCGGTTTCTCAGTCAGGAAAACAAACAAGAACACAGAGACCAAACTGTGCATGAAGTAGTGATGTTAGGTTCTTGAACGAATCATTCTTTTGAGCCGGTTCTCATGAAGTAACCGGTCGAGCCGGTTCACAAATCGAACTGAATCAAACTTTAGTTCCGGGTTGATGACGCAGGACGCCCAGCCGAAGTAGCACGTCCAACTCAAAAAGAAACGAATGAGCCGGTTCGACCAACTGTCGAAGTTTGCCGAGGATTACCGAGGACTCTGCAAGAACCGAATGAGCCGTGGCGAAGTTTGCCGATGATTAACAAGGACTCTACAAGAACCGAATGAGCAGTGGCAAAGTTTGCCGAGGATTACCGAGGACTCTACAAGAACCGAATGTGCCGTGGCGAAGTTTGCCGAGGATTTCCGAGGACTCAACAAGAACCGAATGAGCCGTGGCGAAGTTTGTCGAGGATTACCGA
>NW_015656154.1:45584-46346 GCF_001515625.1 Sinocyclocheilus rhinocerous | reverse complement strand
CGAAGTTTGCCGAGGATTACCGAGGACTCAACAAGAACCGAATGAGCCGTGGCGAAGATTAGCGAGGACTCTACAAGAACCGAATGAGCCGTGGCGAAGTTTGGCGAGAATTACCGAGGACTCTACAAGAACCAAATGAGCCGTGGCGAAGTTTGCCGATGATTATCGAGGACTCTACAAGAACTGAATGAGCCGTGGCGAAGTTTGTCGAGGATTACCGAGGACTCTACAAGAACCGAATGAGCCGTGGCGAAGTTTGCCGAGGATTACCGAGGACTCTACAAGAACCGAATGAGCCGTGGCGAAGTTTGCCGATGATTACCGAGGACTCTACAAGAACCGAATGAGCCGTGGCGAAGTTTGCCGATGATTACAATGAGCCGGTTCAACCAACTGTCGAAGTTTGCCGAGGATTTCCGAGGACTCAACAAGAACCGAATGAGCCGTGGCGAAGTTTGTCGAGGATTACCGAGGACTCTACAAGAACCAAATGAGCCGTGGCGAAGATTACCGACGACTCTACAAAAACCGAATGAGCCGTGGCGAAGTTTGCCGAGAATTACCGAGGACTCTAAAAGAACCGAATGAGCCGTGGCGAAGTTTGCCGATGATTATCGAGGACTCTACAAGAACCGAATGAGCCGTGGCGAAGTTTGCCGATGATTACCGAGGACTCTACAAGAACCGAATGAGCCGTGGCGAAGTTTGCCGAGGATTACCGAGGACTCAACAAGAACCGAATGAGCCGTGGCGAAGTTTGCC
>NW_015656154.1:38398-45535 GCF_001515625.1 Sinocyclocheilus rhinocerous | reverse complement strand
GAGTTGACGATACTGTGCAAGCCTGAGGCGCGTACTGGAAATATGCTTGTTTATTATGATTGTTTTTAATTTACATTTTATTAAAACCTGCAAAACACTTTCTGTCGAGTGATGTAAATAAGATACAACAAGGCATTGAGTTGTTAGAAAAGAAATGCGTAGAGACGTTATTGCTTGATGACGTCAGGAACCGATGAATCGGCTTTTTGAACCAGTTCAATGAGCCGATCTGTCCGAAAAGAACCGGTTCGCGGAAATGAATCGGACTTTGCATCACTAGCATGAAGTGAACAATCAACTACAAACAACTGAAACAAAAGACTACATTTTTAAAGTTTGCATTAAGAGTCCTGTGAATAAGCAGCATTTCACACTGAATCGGTTTTTGTGTCCATCTTTACTTCCGAGTGTCTCTGCCTCTCTTAGATACTCTTTTTATACCCAATCATGTTTCTGACCTGTTGCCAATTACCCTAATTAGTTGCAAAATGTTCTTCCAGCTGATGTTTCTTTTTAGAAACACTCACTTTTCCAGCCTTTTGTTGCCCCGTCCAATTTTTTTGAGACGTGTTGCGGCCATCAAAATCACCTTACTTTTCCCCATTAAATTGTACATTTTAGTAATTTGATATGTTTCCTATATGTTCCATTATGAATAAAACGTGGGTTTATGATATTTACAAATCATTGCATTCTGTTTTTATTTACATTCTACACAGCGTCACAACTTTTTTGGAATTAGGGTAAATACAGTGTATGTAAATGAAAAATACATTGCAGAAATATGTTGACAGAATCCTCTGCAGATCTTTTGACTCTGAAGACAGATGTTGCAGGCTTCACTGCATCTTTTTGATGATCGCAGCGATCAGAATCAGAACCGGCAGAGCAAACACAACCGACACAAACAGTCCCGCCGGCCCGAACAAACTCCAGTGATCTACAGCAGGAAGACAAAACATAGATTTTTAACATATGCATTTATTTTTTATTTTCATTTTTATGCATGCCGTTTGAAGATTTTGTAAGTTCTCAATGCCTCCTATTTTAAAAAACCTACTACGTTTTTTGTCATCATCCATGTAGTTCAGATTTCCCTCTGATTCTGTAGAGGATATTGAAAGGTTATTCGTACAGTATAGAATAAACCTCAGCTGTCCACTTTAAAAATAATATTTCTAAACATCCACTGAACTTTTCTCATCAGTGACAGTCACTGTGATCAAGATTTCTCCTTCATAGCCCAGAACTCTGTATGCTCCTGCGTCATCAGACGTAAACTCTTTAATGGTCAGAGTCCCGTCACTGTCGGTCAGTCGACTGTATGCTACATTAACCCTTGACTTGCTGTCTCTCTTCCAGACCTTCTTCCATTCTGTGCTGCTTTTGTTTTGATGCATAACTTGATGAGCATCTGGCAACAGAACATCTAACTTCAGCTGCTCACCGATTTTCACTGAAATATCATCTGAGGAGAAACACAAAGACATTAATCATTCACTCTAAAAAATGCTGGGTAGTTTCAACCCAACTTTGGGTCAAACATACTGTTGGGTTAAATTTTTTAATTAAATTTTTAACCCAAAAGTTGGGTTAGTCCATATTTGACCCAAAGTTGGATTGAAACAACCCAGCATTTCTCATGGTATCTGTCACAGTTATGGACTTCTTTTGTTGTGTTTTAATTTATGCCCATTTTGAGTTTGACCTTTTCCCATGTTCTGATTAGTTATCATCCTCAGCTGTCTGTCCCTCGTTATCTCACCCTACATAAGTTCCCCTTCCAGTTCAGTTAGTGTCGGTTATTAATGTTGTGTATGCTGCTTGTAGTTCCCTGTTTGTTCACTAAATCTCCATCTCCTTGGCTTGTTTGGATTCTCTTCTTCTTTGTGTGCTTTCCTCCCGCAAGAGCGTGACAGTATCATAATCATTTTGATAAAAACCCAGACTAATCTGACTTTTAAGCAGGATGTTAAGTGTCTCTGTTGGTTTTAGACCATATCAACACAATTACTAAAGGAAAACCAGAAAGCTCATGCTGATGGTTTGATCAGTTTTGACTTTACCATAAATATGAAGATGGTACGTCCTGATTTGTGGCTCCAGCACTGACTTAGCATTATTGTAATAGACATTTAAAATGTATTTCCCAGCATCACTCAGTCTCAGATCCTTGATGACGACGTCACATGCTCCTTTTTTACATACTCGCTTACTGCAGTATTTCTTATCATAAACAAGGATGTTTTTTGACTGTCTGTTTAAATGAATAAGAAAAATCTCTCTGGCTTTAAATTCACACGGCAGGATGACGCTGCCTCCCTTTTTTCCTGCCACATGTATAGGGATGGTTTCTGCAAATATAGACAGTTTAATTGTTATTCAATAAAAGTATCAATACTGAAAAAAAACATGCTTTATCTTTGTATTATCAGTAATCAACATCATTATAAAATATTCTAGCAGAGTTCTTTAAGTCAACTGGAATAAAGGAGCCAACAATATTAGCAGTGTCACATTTTAACATCTCAAAAGTTTAAAATATTGATGGCAGTAGCTCAAAGTGCCGGTGCATTTGTAGTGAATTTCTGAACAACATTAAATGAATAAAAGAAGTCAGTCATGGTGTGTGATGACCAGGGATGCACATAAGTTTTTCAGTCTGTTCCAATGAGAGCACCTGGAGATTGGGTTTGGTGTGACCCATATAATTATAAATAATAAAATAATTAATAATAGAAATAATAGTATTATTGCACTTTATTTAATAAAATAATAAGCAAAATAATAAAGTGTGATGGTACTATTATATATTAAAGTAAAAAGTGAGTCTTTTGCGTTCCCCCGAGAAATTTTGCGTTCCAAACCAGTTGAGTTTGGACAAACACTCCTTACAAAATCTTCAAACAGTGGTTCATACAGCTCCATACGTTCACAATGAAGCAGTTAATAGAGTTTTATTTTGAACTTAGACTCAAATATAAAGAAATAAATTCAGTGCTTAGTTCAAGGCACGGTTTAAAAGTTTATTAATAAAATATACTACATACAGGAAACCAGATAAGGCCAGAATATGAACAGAAAGTGCTAAATTGCATGTTAATATAAGAAGACAGTGGTATAATAAGCCCAAATTGTATATTTTATTAAAAATATATTCTATGAACAGGCAAGCAACGCGCTAAACCATTAAGCCACGTTAGGAGTTTTCTTTATAATGTTTTTTTACGGGGGAGAAAACACGTGAAACTTGCGCGTTCCATTCATATTCTGGGCCATCTGCTTTCCTGTGCGTATTATAGTTTATTAATAAACTGTATAAACAGATTTGGTCTTTTTATATCACCATTTTCGTCCATTTTCATTTTCTGTAATGGTTTTCTATGGGGGAGAAAAAGCTAAACATGCATTAACGCATATTATGGGCTATTCTGCTTTATTAGTAATATTATTAATAAAGTTACTTAATATTAATAGTGTTATTTGTATTAATAGTATTAATAACCAATTTGGTCCTCCAATGTCTCTGGTTTAGTACATTGCTGATTCCAAAGCATCGGTTCTTATTCTGCTGGATCTATCTGCTGCTTTTGACATGCAATCATCAGATCCTCCTGTCTGCACTCTCATCACTGGGCATCACAGGGGTTCCTCTTCTCTGGTTTGAATCCTATCTCACTGGTAGGTCTTTCAGGGTTTCCTGGGGAGGGGAGATATCCAAAGCACATCAACTGGTCACTGGGGTGCCTCAGGGATCAGTTCTTGGACCCCTCCTCTTCTCTATATACACTACATCACTGGGTCCCATCATACAGGCACATGGCTTCTCCTACCAATGCTATGCTGATGACACACAGCTCTATCGCTCATTTCAACCAGATGATCCAACGGTAGCTGCACGGATCTCAGGCTGCCTGGCGGACATCTCGGCATGGATGAAAGAATATCACCTACAGCTCAACCTGGCAAAGCTTCTTGTCTTCCCTGCCACTCCAACTCTACAGCATGATTTCTCCATCCAGCTAGGTTCTTCTACAATTACCCCATCAACTTCGGTCAGAAATCTTGGTGTAACCTTTGATGACCAGCTGACCTTCAAAGACCACATTGCAAAGACTGCTCGATCTTGCAGGTTTGCATTGCACAACATCAGAAAGATCAGGCCCTTTCTAACGGAGCATGCTGCACAACTTCTTGTCCAGGCCCTTGTCATTTCTAGGCTGGACTACTGCAATGCTCTTCTGGCTGGACTTCCATCAAGCACAATCAAACCTCTACAAATGATTCAGAATGCAGCGGTACGACTGGTCTTCAACGAGCCCAAAAGAGCCCACGTTACACCTCTCTTTATCTCCCTGCACTGGCTACTGGTTGCGGCTCGCATCAAGTTCAAGACATTGATGCTTACATATAGAACAGCCACAGACTCAGCACCCGCCTACTTCCAATCACTACTACGAATCTACATCCCCTCCAGAAGTCTGAGATCCGCTAGTGAGCGACGCCTCGTGGTACCATCAACATTCTCGTTCACCATTCCTGGCTGGTGGAACGATCTTCCCACCCCAATCCGGAATGCTGAATCCCTGACCATTTTCAAGCGACAGCTGAAAACTCATCTCTTTCGAACCTACTTGACTTCATCATTTAAAAAAATTTTTTTTTATCTCTTTATTTATTCCTTCTCTTTCTAGCTTGTACTTATTTGAACAAATGTCTAAAACTTGGTATTACAAGCACTTCCTGTATCTGTTTGCCTCTTTTAAGAAGAATCGCTTTATGTATCCCCCAATTGTAAGTCGCTTTGGATAAAAGCGTCTGCAAAATGACTAAATGTAAATGTAAACACAAGATGGGTAACTGGAAGAGAATTGGAGAAGGGACGCAGGCGGTTTCCAAATCAAAGAAATAAACAAAAAGAAAAACCAAGCTACCTAGTGACCCAACCACCAACCTAACTGCCAAAAGAAAACCATGAAAACGAAAAGAGTCTTTGCATCCGTGACGCGCTACCTGCCCTAGTTAGTGTTAACTATCAAAAGGCAAAATATACAGTGGGTGGAGCTCGCCCCTAAACTAGTGTGTCTAATACAATATAGGGAAATGTCTACCTGTGCACGATGTATGTCGCGCGACCTTCTTACCTGTCCCTTTCTCCAACCTCGGGTGTGATGAGCGCACAATAACGAGAGGTTAACGAATGGAAATATGAACAATAGTCAAGTGAGATATGTACAATGTTAAACACACCGGCTCACTATAACACAACTACAGAATGACACACAGAACGAAGTTTTGAAGCATCTAGCTTCGCGAGTGGTGTCTTCTCTCCACTTTTATGCCACGGGGGCACCCGATCTTGCAGGTTTGCATTGCACAACATCAGAAAGATCAGGCCCTTTCTAACGGAGTATGCTGCACAACTTCTTGTTCAGGCCCTTGTCATCTCTAGGCTGGACTACTGCAATGTTCTTCTGGCTGGACTTCCATCAAGCACAATCAAACCTCTACAAATGATTCAGAATGCAGCGGCACGACTGGTCTTCAACAAGCCCAAAAGAGCCCATGTTACACCTCTCTTTAACTCCTTGCACTGGCTACCGGTTGCGGCTCGAATCAAGTTGATGCTTGTGATGCTTGCATATAGAACAGCCACAGACTCAGCACCCACCTACTTCCACTCACTACTACTCCCCTCCAGCCCTTCCAGAAGTCTGAGATGTTCCTGGCTGGTGGAATGATCTTCCCACCCCTATCCGGAATGCTGAATCCCTGACAATTTTCAAGCGACAGCTGAAAACTCATCTCTTTCAATGCTACTTTACTTCATCCTAAATTTAAAAAATAAAAGCACTTCCTGTGTCTGTTTGCCTCTTTAAGAAGAATCGCTTTATGTATTCCCCAATTGTAAGTTGCTTTGGATAAAAGTGTCTGCAAAATGACTAAATGTAAATATAAATTAAGCCACATTAAGCGTACAGAATGTCCCAAACAGAATGTGCAGCACTGACTGTATTTCTTTATACTTGAGTCCAAGTTCTAAATACATTGTGAACGTACTAGGGGTGTAACGATTCACTCGTTTTCTCGATGCATCGATTACAAACCCTGACGATGCAATGCATCGATCTTGAAACATGGATTTTTGAATCGTGAATCGTCGATTTCGGACAATAATCAATTTAAAACGCTAAGAATCGAATGAATCGCGATTCCTATAGCGATTCAATGCTTTCAAAATATATACACATTAAATTACTACAAAAACGAATTAATGGAGACCTTGAACAGTGTTCGTGCCTTGCATCTCTCCTTCACGTGCTCCACTATTTACCGCCTGTGACTGTCACAGGAATGCGCTCACGCTCCGTTCGTCTCACTCACACATTTTTTGAGCAGCTGATGAGTGATCTCTCCTTAGTACTCGTGGCCAATAATGCTAAAGTTTGCTTTTCTGTAGTTTTTCAGTGGCTCTCGGTCATACCGACGACGACAATACCTGAGCAAGTCGAAGGCTGCGCATTTATTGCATGGACGGAGCACAAATGAAAGTGTCTAGAGCTGTCCAAACTCGGTCCTGGAGGGCCGGTGTCCTGAAGAGTTTAGCTCCAACCCCAGTTAAACACACCTGAACCAGCTAATCAAGCTCTTACTAGGCATACTAGAAACTTAAAGGCAGGTGTGTTGAGGCAAGTTGGAGCTAAACTCTGCAGGACACCGGCCCTCCAGGACCGAGTTTGGACAGCCCTGGTCTAAAGCATACACACAGTTCCATTGAATGATAAATGTGTTTTAACAATGTCCTTCAACCGAATGCACGAGGAAAATAACCACAGCATTAACAACAACCTTGAAATAAGTGCGCGAGGTTTATCTGATAATCAGATGCATGAAACTAGCATTTGTTGCAAACAGACCTCGGGCGCGTTTTCTTTCAGGATCTTCATTCGCCGATGGAGAGGAAAAGTTAAACACTATAGCATTTTATTTTATGAAAATGAGATAAAGAAGTTTTCGCACTAAAGAGAATTGATCTCGCGCTCAAAGAACTTAAGACGTGCCAGGCTATATCTGCAGCTAAACTGAATACACAGCAGAATGAACTGAAACGTTAAGACAATAAACACAATAAATAAA
>NW_015656154.1:34417-37276 GCF_001515625.1 Sinocyclocheilus rhinocerous | reverse complement strand
GTAGGTATGTGGGGGCGTGTTAGAACGAGCTGTTTTAGGGGGGTGTGGCTGACTCTTAACTTTTATAAAGAATATCTCTTTGGATTTGAGACTTTAGTCTTTGCAACTTTACAGATCTTCTTTATGCACCAAGAGCTTGTAACACTCCAAAGAGAAAGGAAAACTTGAAATCGCATCATTATGCCTTGGCAAACTGCTAGCTGGTCAAACTAGTTTGTCTTAACATAGTGTCTGTGTTTATGCAACTGGCCCCAGAGCCGTTGAGAAACTCCCGTAGGCTTCCATAGGAACTGTGGAATGCAGAAGTAAAGCGTGTCATGAGCAGCCAATAGTTCCAAACAACCAATAGTTCCAACATTGAAGGCCATTCATTTCAGTGTTAGTCACACTTGCCAGAATGTTGAAGAAATTACAGCATTTTTTGACGTTTTAATGCATTAGTTGATCTCTCGGAAATCTGTCTAGTGTCGACTCTATGTCGAACCGGCAACCAATTTAGAGCCATTCAAATAGGAGTAATATGTTGGCGTTTGCGGACTCCCGTTAGAAATCTGGCTGCAGCGTTTTACACCATTTGAAGCCTTGTAATAGAGGACTGGGAAATTCCAGCATATAAAGAATTACAGTAGTCCAATCGAGATAAAACGAAAGCATGTGTGACTCTTTCAAGATCTTTGGGGGACAGAAACGGCTTTACTCTAGACAGAAGTTTCAGATGAAAAAAGCCTGACTTAACTACTGTGTTTATGTGTTGATCAAACTTAAAGTCCAGAGTTATTCCCAGACTTTTCACAGTTAGTTTGATATAAGAGTGCAGATTTCCAACATTGACAATGTTTTTTTCTTTCCCCACAGAGGGCCCAAACACAATCAGATTCAATGATCTATGCTAAGCTACAGCTAAAAGTGCTACCGCCAGACCCGGAGATCGGCTGAATGGATTAGAAAACGGTAAAAAAACTCAACTGTTTAATTCTAGGGAGTTGGAAAATGAACCTATTTTAGTAATAGTGGAGTGTTCCTTTAACTATGAACACACTGGTTTGTAGTGGAAACAGTTTTACTGTTTACTGCACTTTGTTATTCTTCTCGTTATTTCTCTACAGCGGCTTATGAACGGGAAGTCTCGCACATTCACAGAAAACGGCTTATTCGTGTTGAAAAATAAGGTGGATATGAGATGAGGCCCAAACCAGCTCATCCACTGCAAGAAGACTTTGACTTTATAATTTTACTTATCATTATTTTATTTATCCGGTATACTGAAGAGACCTTTTTGAGGGATATTGTTTTTGTTTTGTTTGTTTGCAATTTTGAGGTGTTCAGTTTTATATTGGTTTTAGAAAATAAACGTAATTGCTCTCCTCACAAATCAACCCTTTCTTGTTTTTTACTGGCATTTCTCATTGACTAGTGCATCTTTGAGCCTATATTCAGTACGAGTAAAATCCTCATGTACTGTTAAAATCAGATACTCTAAGACTTTTACTCAAGTTGTTTTGTTATTGGTGACTTGTAACGTGTAGTGGAGTAATTTTCACTGTAAGGCATCTGTACTTTTACTCAAGTATGGTTTTCAGGTACTCTTTACACCTCTGACATTAACCTACCTTTGGTGTCTTTGCTATTATATTCCAATATCATTATGCCTTGTTAGCTAGTTATAGATTAAGAGTTGTTGTTTTAGATGTAAAATTGATTGTGCGTTAGCAGCTGTAAACCACAAATGAGCGGTCTGAACATATTTACCCAGTGCATTTTTATTTTGGTCGCGCATGCGCACCACTTATGTGCATCCCTGACATAACATGCTGGAGAAGGAGTGGGCGATTTGACCGAAGTCTTATATAACAATATGGATAATTTATTTCATGATAACGATATATCTCAAAAAATTGCTTTTTGTACATTTCTTATTTCAAGAGCTTTAATTCAAATCAGTTTATAATTAACTCTGCGTTAATTCTTATAAAAGTTACTAAAGTTATTCAGTCAAGAGCAGTGAGTCAATTTCTCTTTGTCTTTTGTTGACAAACATTAGTGACAAGACTGCAGCAGGTAAATTAGGCTGCTGTCCCTTTAAGACCGAAAGGACAGAGCGGATAATACACATGCGTTTTCTCTCTCAGCTGTTACGTTCACTTAAGACATAAACGACTGTGTTTAAGCGGACACATTGTTGTGACACATAAGTGTGTGTATTTGACCATTTAAGCCCAAAAAGGTGCCAAAAAGCGCACAGTTCAGTGCTCGCGCGCTGTGTGAGAAACAAACATTACTCACCACTGTAATTGAAAACCCATAACAGCAGCAGCAGAAGTTTCAACCTGATGCGAGCAAAGAAGAGCTGGTTATGTGATGCTGCAGAGAGTTTTATACAAAAGGTTCATGTGAGAATAAATGCTTTCCTCAGATAATAATAATAATAATAACTCACTTTCATTTGCCTGCATATTTAACACATGGAAGTTGCATGATAAAAATGTCCGATTAAAAAAATTCTAACTATAATTATTAAATTATTCCAGTGTAATCCTCTGTCGCAAATGCTCATTTAAATCCAAATCCACAAACAACAGGACCAACCAGTCCTCTCATCTGCGAAACCAATGCCAGTTAATAATAACCATCATCATAATCATCACTCGTCATCGTCATAAGCACATTAACGGATGCGTTCATCGTTTAGTTTTTTACAAAACAAAAAACAAACAAACAAACAAAACTATTGGAATAATAGCACAAAATTAAACGAATCAAGTTCAAAATGAGAACTTACATGGTAAAACTCATGCATGTCTTTTGTTCAGGCGTCAGACGTTTAACAGGAACATACACACACACACACACACACACACA
>NW_015656154.1:30121-33955 GCF_001515625.1 Sinocyclocheilus rhinocerous | reverse complement strand
AAAAAACTCAACTGTTTAATTCTAGGGAGTTGGAAAATGAACCTATTTTAGTAATAGTGGAGTGTTCCTTTAACTATGAACACACTGGTTTGTAGTGGAAACAGTTTTACTGTTTACTGCACTTTGTTATTCTTCTCGTTATTTCTCTACAGCGGCTTATGAACGGGAAGTCTCGCACATTCACAGAAAACGGCTTATTCGTGTTGAAAAATAAGGTGGATATGAGATGAGGCCCAAACCAGCTCATCCACTGCAAGAAGACTTTGACTTTATAATTTTACTTATCATTATTTTATTTATCCGGTATACTGAAGAGACCTTTTTGAGGGATATTGTTTTTGTTTTGTTTGTTTGCAATTTTGAGGTGTTCAGTTTTATATTGGTTTTAGAAAATAAACGTAATTGCTCTCCTCACAAATCAACCCTTTCTTGTTTTTTACTGGCATTTCTCATTGACTAGTGCATCTTTGAGCCTATATTCAGTACGAGTAAAATCCTCATGTACTGTTAAAATCAGATACTCTAAGACTTTTACTCAAGTTGTTTTGTTATTGGTGACTTGTAACGTGTAGTGGAGTAATTTTCACTGTAAGGCATCTGTACTTTTACTCAAGTATGGTTTTCAGGTACTCTTTACACCTCTGACATTAACCTACCTTTGGTGTCTTTGCTATTATATTCCAATATCATTATGCCTTGTTAGCTAGTTATAGATTAAGAGTTGTTGTTTTAGATGTAAAATTGATTGTGCGTTAGCAGCTGTAAACCACAAATGAGCGGTCTGAACATATTTACCCAGTGCATTTTTATTTTGGTCGCGCATGCGCACCACTTATGTGCATCCCTGACATAACATGCTGGAGAAGGAGTGGGCGATTTGACCGAAGTCTTATATAACAATATGGATAATTTATTTCATGATAACGATATATCTCAAAAAATTGCTTTTTGTACATTTCTTATTTCAAGAGCTTTAATTCAAATCAGTTTATAATTAACTCTGCGTTAATTCTTATAAAAGTTACTAAAGTTATTCAGTCAAGAGCAGTGAGTCAATTTCTCTTTGTCTTTTGTTGACAAACATTAGTGACAAGACTGCAGCAGGTAAATTAGGCTGCTGTCCCTTTAAGACCGAAAGGACAGAGCGGATAATACACATGCGTTTTCTCTCTCAGCTGTTACGTTCACTTAAGACATAAACGACTGTGTTTAAGCGGACACATTGTTGTGACACATAAGTGTGTGTATTTGACCATTTAAGCCCAAAAAGGTGCCAAAAAGCGCACAGTTCAGTGCTCGCGCGCTGTGTGAGAAACAAACATTACTCACCACTGTAATTGAAAACCCATAACAGCAGCAGCAGAAGTTTCAACCTGATGCGAGCAAAGAAGAGCTGGTTATGTGATGCTGCAGAGAGTTTTATACAAAAGGTTCATGTGAGAATAAATGCTTTCCTCAGATAATAATAATAATAATAACTCACTTTCATTTGCCTGCATATTTAACACATGGAAGTTGCATGATAAAAATGTCCGATTAAAAAAATTCTAACTATAATTATTAAATTATTCCAGTGTAATCCTCTGTCGCAAATGCTCATTTAAATCCAAATCCACAAACAACAGGACCAACCAGTCCTCTCATCTGCGAAACCAATGCCAGTTAATAATAACCATCATCATAATCATCACTCGTCATCGTCATAAGCACATTAACGGATGCGTTCATCGTTTAGTTTTTTACAAAACAAAAAACAAACAAACAAACAAAACTATTGGAATAATAGCACAAAATTAAACGAATCGAGTTCAAAATGAGAACTTACATGGTAAAACTCATGCATGTCTTTTGTTCAGGCGTCAGACGTTTAACAGGAACATACACACACACACACACACACACACACACACACACATAGCCTATATGTATGTATATAGCGAGGATATATGAGGGGTGTGACTGATCACCTCTTTGTCTCTAGGCATTAATTCTAAGCTGACCGGTCTCTCTGAAGATCAGTATAATTTTGCACGATTTTCAGGGACATACCTTTGTAAATTGTGTATTTAATAACTTGCATATGAATTTAATAATTAACTTTAACTTGACTTTTATTTTGAAAGAACGCCTGTCACTGTGACAGTTCCTTTATCAAAGCCTGTATATCAGGCTGGCTGTTTTCATCTTTATCAGATGAAGAAAGTAAATCATCTACACCTTTGCTGGCCTGACACTGCCAGCTCATTTTCGTTTTTGATGGACTATTCCTTTACTACTGTTGTTTGTTCTTTTCAGACGATAGATTTTTTTAAAAACAATTTATAAACTTTTGAAATCACTACCTGATGCCCTGACTGAACTCAATCCTGGCATTAAATCTGCAAATATTTTATTCAGTTCTCTTAATAATAGCATTCTCTTGAGCTCAGCTTATACAGACATAATAATGCTTCTCTAGATAAATATATATAATGTATAAAGATACAGACATGTAGATTTCTTCTTCAATATTTTTATTGAAGAAAGAAAAGAGTGACGCGTTACATACAAAGAGAGTTAAAAATGCTCCTCTTGATTTTACAATTTGTCCCATAACCCACACCACAGTAAATCAATTAAAAAAATCAGTGATGAATAAACATAAATAAAAACAAATTCCAAAACAAAATCTCAAAGTTGTGATATTACAAACAGTGAGGAAATAATTGACATAGCCCATTGTGTCTGATTGCATTATCCGTTATCCAATGTGCACAGGCCTTTTAATTTCACTATTAATTTAAATTTGGGGAAGAGTTACGCCCTTTTCAAAATATGAGATCATTGGAGTCCATACTGAGTAAAAAGGGGTCAGCATCATCTCTTCACAGGTGTTGGGTCATTCATTTCTTAAACCATATTTGATCAAATTCAATTACATTTCATTGCATGAATCTGTCTTTTATGAATTGGGGCTACCTTACTGGATGGAAATCCTGCCCTCGATTAAACTGAGTTCATCCAATGAGTTATTTGGTTGAGTTTCGCTGCTTATTGCGCTTGAACGGTTTAAATCACTTGTTTTTAAATGCCCACCCCTCGAATGTCAGTCAGATTCACTTGGATAGTGGTGCAACAGAAAAACAATTAACTAGAATAACTCTACTTGGAACTGAAAATCTAAATTTGTTTCGATTTTTAAACAACAATTACTGTAAACTGACCACTGTTATTGAAAAACCGTAACAGCAGGAGATATTTCAACCTGAAGAGCTGGTTATGTGGTTGATACAGGCTACACTGTAAAGAGTTTTATGCAAGGATACATGCTTATGATAAACAACTTTAAAATATTTATAAATGATTCCAGTGTAATCCTCTGTTTGAAATGATCAGTCAAACCCACAAACAGCGGGTTTCATAAATTATTTTACCTGCTACCCATCAGTCCTCTCATCTGCGTAGACTAATCACTGTCACAATAAATAGCCCACAAATAAAAACCATCATCATCATCAAAATTAATGGATACGTTCACAGTAAACATCATGCACTCATTTCCTTAGCAGTTTTCCACAAAACAATTGTTAGACAAAATTACATTGTTTGATCTGGATTTAAAAACACGAAAGTTTCCATGGGATTCTGCAAATCTGCATGGCCTTTTTTCAAGTGACAAATGCTAATAAATTGATGCACATTTAACAGGTAAGTTTAAACACACTCACTCACACACACTCACACACACACACACTCTCTCACGCGCACACACACACACACACACACACACACACACACACATTCACACACACACAGTCTGGTCAGCTATCCTTGTGGGGACTCTCCATAGGCGTA
>NW_015656154.1:21077-30106 GCF_001515625.1 Sinocyclocheilus rhinocerous | reverse complement strand
CACACACACACACACACACACAGTCACATACTGTCACACACACACTCTCTCACACACACACACACACACTGTCACACACACACACACAGGTGGCGTTTCCAGAGAGGGAATTTTTTTCTACTAATGGAAGAGGGGTGTGACTGATTATCAAAGGTGGACAAAGTACACATCTCTATTACTTGAGTACACATACTGCTGGTCAAATATTACTCCAGTACAAGTGAAAGTGGTAAAGATTTAAGTAAAAGAAGTACTTTCTTTTCAAAGTACCAAAAGTAAATTTCCTTTTTTTGTGTGACTAATTATTATTGTCCTCTAGGCATTAATTCAAAGCAGGCTGATATCCCTCAAAATTATCATAATTTTGCATGATTTTCAGTGACTGACATCATTTTGTGAATCATTTATTTAATCATTTGCATATGAACTCAATAATGAACTTAAAGTCAAGTCAAGTCACCTTTATTTATATAGCGCTTTTAACAATACAGATTGTGTCAAAGCAACTGAACAGCATTAATTAGAAAAATAGTGTGTCAATAATGCGAGTGCAGAGACTGTAAAATTGGGGTAATATGATCATATTTTCTTGACCTGGTAAGGACTCTAGCCGCTGCATTTTGGACTACCTGTAGCTTGTTTATTGAAGATGCAGGACAACCACCTAGCAGTGCATTACAATAGTCCAGTCTAGAGGTCATGAATGCATGAACTAGCTTTTCTGCATCAGAAACAGGTAACATATTTCGTAGTTTGGCAATGTTTCTAAGATGGAAGAATGCTGTTTTTGTAACATGGGAAATATGATTTTCAAAAGACAGGTTGCTGTCTAATATAACACCCAGATTTTTGACTGTAGAGGAAGTAACTGTACATCCGTCTAGTTGCAAATTGTAATCCAAGAGATTCTGTTTTTTGGTCCAATAAGTAATATCTCTGTCTTATCCGAGTTTAATAGGAGAAAATTATTGGTCATCCAATCTTTTACATTTTTAACACACTCTGTTAGCTTATATAATTTTGAAGTTTCGTCTGGTCTTGTTGAGATATATAGTTGAGTATCATCTGCATAACAGTGGAAGCTAATCCCGTATTTTCTAATAATATTACCAAGGGGCAACATGTATATCGAAAATAGCAGAGGACCTAGGACAGATCCTTGTGGCACTCCATATTTGACTGATAAATATAATTGAGATGACTCCCCATTTAAATGAACAAGGTGGTAGCGATCGGACAGGTAGGATCTAAACCATCTTAAAGCCTGCCCTTGAATACCTGTATAGTTTTGTAATCGATCTATGAGTATGTCATGATCTATAGTGTCGAACGCAGCACTAAGATCAAGTAAAACTAGCAATGAGATACAGCCTTGGTCTGATGCAAGAAGCAAGTCATTTGTAATTTTAACAAGTGCAGTTTCTGTGCTATGGTGGGGCCTGAAACCTGACTGAAATTCTTCATAGAGATCATTTTTTTGCAGGAAGTAGCCGACTTTTATTTTGTAAGAACCCTGTGGCAGCTCGAGCCCATAGACGTAAATGCGCGCAGTGACCACACAATGTGTCAGTATATAAATCAGCAAGCATTTAATTTAATTCTCTTAATAACATATTAAAATGAACATGCTAAATATCTCTTAATACACATACAGTATGTTACAGTTTAGCTGTAAATACATACATGCTGTTTTTTAAAGGAAGCATATATTCAATAACTCTTACTAATGTTTTCATTCTATTAACTTATAAATTGTGATTTCTTAGCATGCGTAACACTCTAGTGCCAGTGACAGACGGTTTATTTTCACCTCATATATTGGTGGATTAGTTGCATGATCTTATTGCAGTCAGTCAAGAAATCATGATCGTTCATTGCACAACACTGATGTCAAATCATTCTTTTTCTGAATCCGTGAGAACAGATCTGACGTCACTGAACATGTACAGTTATGAAGAGGTTTAGCAGCATTGCTAATGATCAGGTTTTCTGTCCGAAAATGCATAAACATGTGTGATTTTTTTTTGTTTTACTGCTGCTTAGAACTCTCAACAACATGTTTAACATTGAACACATTTTAATCAAGCTTCATGTGGCATGAAACATGCATGTACTTTCTCTTGAACTCAGCTCGTATGTACATATTAATGCTCCTCTAGAGCTTTGCAACAACAGACGTCTAGGCGAGATTTGGCCATCAGAACAAGTTTTGCCAGTTCAGAATGAGAATGCAACTTCAGGGCTAAGCCAGGCCAAAATAATAAACAAAAAGTAAATTACCTTAACTTCAGAAACTAACCCCCGGTTTCACAGACAAGGCTTAAGCCTAGTCCCAGACTAAAGTGTAAGTCTGAGCAGTTTTAACTGAAAGAAACTTCTACTGACTGATCTTAAAACATATCAGTGCCTCTGTTTTGTCTCAAAATGCACACCAGTAATGTTTTTTTCTAAGGCACGCTAATACAAATTACTTAAATGTCCTAATTGAACTATTGCCTAGTCCTGGCTTAGTCTAAGCCCTGTCTGTGAAACCAGGCCTAAATGTCCTATATGAACAAAATACAAGAACTTCCCTAACTCCTTAACTAAAGCAAAAACAGGAGAAAACTGAAAGAAACTTGCACTGACTGATCTTAAAATATATCAGTGCCTCTGTTTTGTCTCAAAATGCACACCAGTAATGTTTTTTTCTAAGGCACGCTAATACAAATTACTTAAATGTCCTAATTGAACTATTGCCTAGTCCTGGCTTAGTCTAAGCCCTGTCTGTGAAACCAGGCCTAAATGTCCTATATGAACAAAATACAAGAACTTCCCTAACTCCTTAACTAAAGCAAAAACAGGAGAAAAGTATGTCAGGAATAAATGGCTCCTACAGTGTTCATGACTCAAAGGCCATTTGTTCTCAGGTTACATAAGTGGCCAAACACATCATAATATATATAAAAATATATATATTTACTGTACATTTACATTTACATTTAGTCATTTAGCAGATGCTTTTATCCAAAGCGACTTACAAATGAGGACAATAGAAGCAGTCAAAACTAAATAAATAAAATCCGCTGAACTTCTCGGCGAGTACGTAAGATGTCGCGTGGTGACGTCACGCGGCACTGATCTCACGCACGCGTCACGTGATCGATCTGAAACTACAACAACTGCAGAAATGTCACTTCTTCATTTCGCGTTAATATGTTCATAGTTTAAAACATGTGGGCGTTTAAAGCGAATTTGGTATTTTCTGTGCTGTTTGTCGTGTTTGGTGCTGCGCTTGGATTCCTGGGAAATGGAGATACATTTCGGCGGAAGGTAGAAATAAATCACTGTCTGAGATCCAAAACAATGAAACAAACTTCATTCCGGTGCAACAACAAAAAAACACGTACAAAGCTGCAAATACTTACATCATAGACACAGTTTAGAAGAAGTGCTTTTACGCTTCGTTTTTTAATGCAGACACTGAACGTGGTGTTTATTTTAATTAATGTATTACGTTTTATTATGTATTATTATGTATTATTTTACCTTACAAAAGTATTTTACAGTGGTTCAGTGATGGATAATACCATAGTACTGTGATGAAATGTTGTTTACCACATAATTAATACCATGCTACATATGCTAAACAACCACAACATTACTATAGTATTCTGTCTAAATCATTATTGCAGCACTATTCTACATTTATAGCTTGATTTGTGCCTGTCCTGTTAGTTATCAGGTTACTCTTTGTGTGTTTTTGAGCAGAACTAGATAATATTTCAGTAATTAGGGACATGAACATGTGTATTATATACATTTTGAGCGTTATGATTGATGTGTACTGTTGTTTCATACATAAGACCTTCAAAACCCATAATCTGTATCTTATTTTATAATTCTACATGTATTAAGTTACCGTATTATTAGTGATTGATAATGATGATGAATTATTCACATCATTCTGGACATTTGGCAAGCTATAAATAGCATTGCTATAAATAATCCTTAATTGAAATGTGATAAAAGTTAATATTTAAACTAAATCAGGGCTCAAAAATAAGGGTTTTCTTCCTGATGGCAGTAGTTCACGTAACATTTTTACTTTTTCCAGCCAATAAAAGTGATAGATTTTTATTTTGTATATTTTGTCATTTAATTTTATGTTTTCATTATTTGAAATTTATTTGACCTTCTAACTCTAGCACTCTCTATTCTAAGAAAAAAATACTCTTGACCCTCTAACACTTGCACTCTGTTCTTTTTCTATTCTATCTTCTTGTTTTATTTTTATTTATTATTTTTAAAAAATGACCCTTTAACACTTGCACTCTATTCTTTTTCTATTCTATCTTGTTTTATTTTTATTTATTATTTTAAAATTACCCTTTAACGCTTGCACTCTATTCTTTTTCTATTCTATCTTGTTTATTTTTATTTATTATTAAAACATAACCCTCAAACACTAGCATTTTCTAATTTTTTTCTATTCTTTTGACATGTTTTATTTTTATTTATTTCAAAAAAATGATCCTTTAACACTAGCATTTTCTATTCTTTTTATATTCTATCTTCTTGTTTTATTTTTATTTATTACAAAAATGACCCTCTAACACTAGCATTTTCTATTCGTTTTCTATTCTATCTTCTTGTTTTGTTTTTATTTATTACAAAAATGACCCTCTAACACTAGCATTTTCTATTATTTTCTATTCTTTTGACTTGTTTTATTTTTATTTATTACAAAAAATGACCCTCTAACACTAGCACTTTCTATTATTTTTCTATTCTATCTTCTTGTTTTATTTTTGTTTATTATAAAAATGATCCTCTAACACTAGCATTTTCTATTCGTTTTCTATTCTATCTTGTTTTGTTTTTATTTATTACAAAAATGACCCTCTAACACTAGCATTTTCTATTCATTTTCTATTCTATCTTGTTTTATTTTTATTTATTACAAAAATAAGCCTCTAACACTAGCATTTTCTATTCGTTTTCTATTCTATCTTGTTATTTTTATTTATTATAAAAATGACCCTCTAACACTAGCATTTTCTATTCGTTTTCTATTCTGTCTTCTTGTGTTATTTTTATTTATTATAAAAATGACCCTCTAACACTAGCATTTTCTATTCGTTTTCTATTCTGTCTTCTTGTGTTATTTTTATTTATTATAAAAATGACCCTCTAACACTAGCATTTTCTATTCGTTTTCTATTCTGTCTTCTTGTGTTATTTTTATTTATTATAAAAATGACCCTCTAACACTAGCATTTTCTATTCGTTTTCTATTCTGTCTTCTTGTGTTATTTTTATTTATTATAAAAATGACCCTCTAACACTAGCATTTTCTATTCGTTTTCTATTCTGTCTTCTTGTGTTATTTTTATTTATTATAAAAATGACCCTCTAACACTAGCATTTTCTATTCGTTTTCTATTCTGTCTTCTTGTGTTATTTTTATTTATTATAAAAATGACCCTCTAACACTAGCATTTTCTATTCGTTTTCTATTCTGTCTTCTTGTGTTATTTTTATTTATTATAAAAATGACCCTCTAACACTAGCATTTTCTATTCGTTTTCTATTCTGTCTTCTTGTGTTATTTTTATTTATTATAAAAATGACCCTCTAACACTAGCATTTTCTATTCGTTTTCTATTCTGTCTTCTTGTGTTATTTTTATTTATTATAAAAATGACCCTCTAACACTAGCATTTTCTATTCGTTTTCTATTCTGTCTTCTTGTGTTATTTTTATTTATTATAAAAATGACCCTCTAACACTAGCATTTTCTATTCGTTTTCTATTCTGTCTTCTTGTGTTATTTTTATTTATTATAAAAATGACCCTCTAACACTAGCATTTTCTATTCGTTTTCTATTCTGTCTTCTTGTGTTATTTTTATTTATTATAAAAATGACCCTCTAACACTAGCATTTTCTATTCGTTTTCTATTCTGTCTTCTTGTGTTATTTTTATTTATTATAAAAATGACCCTCTAACACTAGCATTTTCTATTCGTTTTCTATTCTGTCTTCTTGTGTTATTTTTATTTATTATAAAAATGACCCTCTAACACTAGCATTTTCTATTCGTTTTCTATTCTGTCTTCTTGTGTTATTTTTATTTATTATAAAAATGACCCTCTAACACTAGCATTTTCTATTCGTTTTCTATTCTGTCTTCTTGTGTTATTTTTATTTATTATAAAAATGACCCTCTAACACTAGCATTTTCTATTCGTTTTCTATTCTGTCTTCTTGTGTTATTTTTATTTATTATAAAAATGACCCTCTAACACTAGCATTTTCTATTCGTTTTCTATTCTGTCTTCTTGTGTTATTTTTATTTATTATAAAAATGACCCTCTAACACTAGCATTTTCTATTCGTTTTCTATTCTGTCTTCTTGTGTTATTTTTATTTATTATAAAAATGACCCTCTAACACTAGCATTTTCTATTCGTTTTCTATTCTGTCTTCTTGTGTTATTTTTATTTATTATAAAAATGACCCTCTAACACTAGCATTTTCTATTCGTTTTCTATTCTGTCTTCTTGTGTTATTTTTATTTATTATAAAAATGACCCTCTAACACTAGCATTTTCTATTCGTTTTCTATTCTGTCTTCTTGTGTTATTTTTATTTATTATAAAAATGACCCTCTAACACTAGCATTTTCTATTCGTTTTCTATTCTGTCTTCTTGTGTTATTTTTATTTATTATAAAAATGACCCTCTAACACTAGCATTTTCTATTCGTTTTCTATTCTGTCTTCTTGTGTTATTTTTATTTATTATAAAAATGACCCTCTAACACTAGCATTTTCTATTCGTTTTCTATTCTGTCTTCTTGTGTTATTTTTATTTATTATAAAAATGACCCTCTAACACTAGCATTTTCTATTCGTTTTCTATTCTGTCTTCTTGTGTTATTTTTATTTATTATAAAAATGACCCTCTAACACTAGCATTTTCTATTCGTTTTCTATTCTGTCTTCTTGTGTTATTTTTATTTATTATAAAAATGACCCTCTAACACTAGCATTTTCTATTCGTTTTCTATTCTGTCTTCTTGTGTTATTTTTATTTATTATAAAAATGACCCTCTAACACTAGCATTTTCTATTCGTTTTCTATTCTGTCTTCTTGTGTTATTTTTATTTATTATAAAAATGACCCTCTAACACTAGCATTTTCTATTCGTTTTCTATTCTGTCTTCTTGTGTTATTTTTATTTATTATAAAAATGACCCTCTAACACTAGCATTTTCTATTCGTTTTCTATTCTGTCTTCTTGTGTTATTTTTATTTATTATAAAAATGACCCTCTAACACTAGCATTTTCTATTCGTTTTCTATTCTGTCTTCTTGTGTTATTTTTATTTATTATAAAAATGACCCTCTAACACTAGCATTTTCTATTCGTTTTCTATTCTGTCTTCTTGTGTTATTTTTATTTATTATAAAAATGACCCTCTAACACTAGCATTTTCTATTCGTTTTCTATTCTGTCTTCTTGTGTTATTTTTATTTATTATAAAAATGACCCTCTAACACTAGCATTTTCTGTTCGTTTTCTATTCTATTCTATGTTCTTGTTTTATTTTTATTTATTATAAAAATTACCCTCTAACACTAGCATTTTCTATTCTTTTTTTCTTTTCGATCTTCTTGTTTTATTTTTATTTATTATAAAAATGACCCTCTAACACTAGCATTTTCTATTCTTTTTCTATTCCATCTTCTTGTTTTCTTTTTATTTATTATAAAAAAAAAAACCTTGCTATGTGTCTTCCGTTATGCTAACCGAGACTTGTCACACCAACAACACTTTTTTTTGTCACAACACTTCACAACAATTATTATTGGTTTTGATGGCTTCTGTTGTCCTCATTTGTAAATTGCATTGGATAAAAGCATCAGCTAAATGACTAAATGTAAATGTTAATAAAAAAAAATAAATACTACAAAAATGTGTTCGTTTTTTCCATTTCCAATGATTTGAGTTATATAGCCTAACTATATTGTAACTCTATATAAACATTGCAACTATACATTTATCAAAACAAGAAACGTTTGCAAGAAAATATTAGCATATGGAGCAAAACATTTCTGATTAAGACTATCAAAAGTCAGTTTTTGCAATTTAAAATTTCAACAAAAGCCATCTGTCTTAGTCAGCTGGATAACTTTACCCTGACATATTTTTTCAACAACACATACTCTGAAATGAATCTGGCATCTCTATAATTCAGCTGATGGTATAAAGGGTTGTCTGTGTTCAATATCTAGTCTTCTCTCTCGTGGTCTCAGGTGTCTCTAGAGCTGAATCCCGGTCTGACTCCTCCGTGGGTTCTACCTCCTGGTGTGGGTCTGGTTCATGTGCGAGGGCTGGGGCTCAATGACACGCTGCACTTCTTGCTGTGTAATCATGGAGCTCCAGCTCTGCTGATGGTTCACACGAACAGCACACAGTCAGCAGTGCAGGTGGACTGGCCTGTGTTTATCAACCGCAGTTCATCAGGCAGCCTGAAGGTGGAGCCGCAGAGCAGTGTGCAGTACAGCAGCGCACTAGTGTTCACCAGAGTGAGTGTAAAAGTCTGTCTGTGTAAGGCTGCGTCCGAAATCACATACTCTTGAGTAGGTACTGAATAAGTAATTACTTTGTGACTGTAAAAAGAGTATATTCTATACAGTATGAATGTAATCTGGACATTAGGGCTGCACGATATATCGTTTCAGCATCGATATCGCGATGTGCGCATCTTGTGCGATGTGCGATGTTTAGTATACTGATCGTTATATTTATACTGATTGTTTTCTTTGCTCACACACAGACACGATGTCTACACCGGACGCGACAGCTGTACAGAGATACCATTTTAAATACATTTAGTAGCAGAGCTACTGCACGCGATTTTCAGTGCTGGGAATCCGTTTATCCTTTGTTGAAACTTCCGCGTCGTCGTGGAGAGCGCAGGTCACGGTCGCTTAGCAACGGCAGACGCCACGAAAGCGCAAGCTCCCGAGCGCTTTGGG
>NW_015656154.1:12494-20257 GCF_001515625.1 Sinocyclocheilus rhinocerous | reverse complement strand
TTAGGTGAAGGTAAACAATTGAGAAAGAAAATGGATGTGTAACAGTATATTGGTTCACAGCAGTTTAATGTTCCTGTAGCTTTCTCTGTCATGAACGGTAATCAAACAACAAAACACAAAGAAAAAATTCCTTTTGTAGCTTTAACACAGATTTGTTAGATTTAATTTATACAGTGAAGACTATGCAGTGTTATTTTACATTTGATTATTCAATTTCTGTACCTGAATACTGTTAGACTTACGTGAAAATATAAAGCACTGCTTATTTCATTTGTATCTTTGTTCTGTTATTTATCTATGCTTGTAATTTGTTTATTTCCTATGCTGATTTACTCACCTACAAAATCACCCCAATCATTGATTTTTTTCCCCCAAATAGAGCTATATTGAATTCATATCGCAATATATATCGCAGAATTATATATTTTTAATAATATTTTTTCGCTTACTATATAGTAGGGAAGTATGCGATTTCTGATGCACCCACATATTACATGAATAAATAAATAAATAATGTTTTGTCTTATAATAACTTTTAGTATTAGTAGTAATAATAACAATATTTGTTAATAATAAGAATTAGAATTGTTAATATTAATACAATAATTTGTTATACAATATATGTTTTTATATAAGTATACTAAATTGTTTATTACAAGCCTAATCTTTTCTATTTGATTTATGAAAGTGCTATTTTATAATCTTAAATAATAAGAGTAACATTTATTATAATAAATAATAATAATAATTAATATTATTAGTGTTCAGAAGTACACGTTTTATTACAAGCCTAAACTATTTTTATCTGATTTATAAATGTGCTGTTTTATAATAACTTGTAGTAGTATGAAATAATAACAACCGTTATTATTATTATTATTATTATTATTATTATAATTAATAATAATTAGAGTTCACAAATACACTAAATTGTTTTACAAGCTTAATCTTTTTATTTGATTTATAAATGTGCTGTCTTATAATAACTTGTAGTAATTCTAAATAAAAATAATGGCATTTTTAATAATAATAATCATTAGAGTTCACAAATACACTTAATTTTTATCATGATAACATGTATTAATAATAATAATTATTATTATTTTAGAGTTCACAAATACACTAATTTGTTATCATAATAACATTTATTATTATTAATAATAATAATGATGATTATTTTAGTGTTCAGAAGTACACTAAATTGTTATCATAATAACATGTATTAATAATAATAATAATAATAATAATAATAATGATTATTTAAGAGTTCAGAAGTACACTAAATAGTTTATTACAAGCCCAATTTTTTTTATTTGATTCATAAATGTGCTGTTTTATAATAACTTGTAGTAATACTAAATAATAATAATAAAATGTATTATTTTTCCAAATAATAATAATAACAACAATAATAAAATGTATTATTGTTAATAAAAGTACTTTTAATTATTATTATTATTATTATTAATATCATTAGAGTTCTTAAGTACACTAAAATTGTTTATTACAAGCCTAATCCTTTTTTTTTAATTAATAAGTGTGCTGTTTTATAATAATTCATAGTAATTAGGCTATAAGATTTATTATTATTATAATTCACATTCACACTAAATAGTTTATTCTTATCTGATCTTGCCGTTGTGTCTTTGGGACACTGATGCCTTTACAGACAGACCGATAGGGTTGCAAAGGGGTGGAAAATTTAAGGTACATTTCCAGAAACTTTCCAAAAATCCCTGGAATATTCCAAAAATCCTGGAAAGTTTCCAAAATTTCTGGAATATTTCCACCTTTTTGCAACCCTGCAGAAAAATGAAGGTAAGAAATGAAAACATGAAAACACTGCTGTGTCTGTTTTATCAGGTGTGGGAGTATGATGATGTTAATAACACCGCCGACCCACAGCAGACCGCAGAATCCAGCTTTTACCCTCCATACGAGCTCCAGAACTTCATCTGGTCCGACCCAAAGATCACTGTTAACCAGACAGGTCACACAGTAACACTGTGCGGCAGAGAGAAAACGGAGAGTTTCCTCAACGGCTCCCTCTGTCTGCAGGTCAGCAGAACTACAGTGACAAACATATAACATGTTCTGTGTAGATTTAGAGTGACTCGTGTGTCTGATTTCTCTTCTGTCCTCAGTTCTCAGCGTTTGAGTCAGTGGGTCGTGATAAAGCCTGGCCGAGTCTCCGTCATAACGCCAACTCCTCGCAGCTGCGCGTGTGGCTGGAAGGCGTGACGCCGCGAGGAAACCGCTCCAGATTCGCTCTGGAGTTTCAGTCCGTAGGCGACTCTGGATTCCAGGGACGAGTGGATGTCCACAGCTCCATAGACGATGAGTACACACCCTCCATCTTCAAGGTGAAAACCACAGCAAACCTGGACATTAGGGCTGGGACAATAAATCGATGCATTGCGAATCGAGAAATTATTCTGCATCGATTCTTAGATTTTCCGAAGGCATCGCGATTCTCTCTTGAATCGATTCTGAGCTTAGTTTTTAACAGCAGATGGCACTGCGTGCTTTAGGAATAGCCGTATTCTGCTTGCTTCCAGTTCCTTACACACGTGCCACTTGAACCTAAAATAATCATTCATAAAGTTCGAAAAGGTTGAAGCGAATTACAATGATGTTCACAGTGGGCTGTGTTTACATTAATCTCGCATCATAAAAGCCCATGTGCAAGTACATTTAAACACTTACATGACTCAGCCGAACGCGCAAGCGCTCTTCTTCGTGACAATTTGAGTGTGCGGTTAAAAACTAGCTTAGAGCGCCATCTGCTGTTAAAAACTAATCTCAGAATCGATTCGAGAGAGAATCATGATGCATTCCGAAAATCTCAGAATCGATCCACGAATCGTGATGCATCGATTTATTGTCCCAGCCCTATAAGGTTAGTTAATTTATCAACTAACAATGAGCAATACCTTTACTACAGTATTGATTCATTAACATTAGTTAATAAAAAGAACAAATACACAACAGAGCAGCTACAGATGACGTTTATCAGTGTCGATCAGCAGTATCAAGTATTCAAGACACTGAAAATAACATACAGGTTATTGAACACACAATAAAACCACTTGTATTTTTGTTTTATATTACAATAAAGTACTTAAAACACATTCATATGTGCATTTATGAAGATTTATTCGGCTCCAGCACTGATTTAAACCAGGCCAATCAGCAGCCATTACATATTTTATTGCCTTTTTACCCTATCAAATATTTTAGTAATCACCCTAAATCAGATATCATTTGAAAGCTTAAAAACTCAAAATTCATCCTGTGAAAGCCATTTTGAAATCGGACATTGCGTGGTCATGGAAATGGTACTTTAAAATTATTTAGCGGTGTTAAGTATCAAATTACAAAATGTATTACGGTATTTTACAATCAAAACTTTTTATAATCTTGACAAAATACATATCGTTGGAAAGGTCTGAGTCTCAAGATTCCATATTTTGTAGTTATTTTGTGATATTTTGTGAATGTCAATGGAGTTTGGGTGTCACCCGGTGGCTGTTTGTGGTATAACGCCCTGAATAAAATCTCACCGGAACCTCAATTTTTTTAATATCAACTTCAAATTTGGAACATAACTTATTTAGACATAAGGCTTTCATTTTATAGCAATTTTCGAGTAAAACCTGTTATGAAATTTTTTTTATTTTATATAAAATATAAAAAAATGTACAGTGCATTTTCTTTACAGTAAATTTAAACTTCTATAACTTTTTGATACTTTCATATTTTGAAATGATTCCACGTCTACAATAATCTGCTGATTGTCTTCTTTAAAAAGAGTCCAAAAGCGTTGATTAATTATAACAATTTAAGTTCAGATAGTGCACTTTCACGTCTACGTTCAAAAATGGGGGGTTAAAAAAAACAATTAAAATGCTGGTAACACTTTACTTAAAGCCTTTCTATATAATGCATTATAAAAGTCGTTTTAATGCAGTAATAATTATGCTTTGTAATGCACCTTATAGTGATCTCAGGAATAATTGTAACCACAGTTACACATGACGAACAAACCTTCAAATAGCATAATGCATTTTAATTTTAGATTTTTTTAATCTTTGGTTATGTTTTTTTATGGAAAAGATACAATGCATTACAATGTACTTTATGAATACCTTTATATTGCATTATGCATAAAGGCTTTAAGTCTTACCGAAATGTTGCTTTGGATAAAAGCGTAAATGCATCAATGTGAAATCTGGTGTAAGTTGTGTTGAGTTGATTGCTGTGAGTGTTTTAATCCCGTCTCTTGTGTCAGGTGTCTCAGTGGGTGTCGTTTCCGGTGAACAGCAGCGGTGTGTGGGGTTATAATCAGTGGAAGCCCGTGGCGTATCGTAAAGCCGAGCCGGTGTTTGAGGACGCCACACCTTGCAAACACTCCCAGCTCGTGTCCATGAAGCGCATCCCTCAGTCCGGTCTGGTTCAGGCGTATTTCACAGAGGATCTTCAGACGTACGGCCTGAACATCAGCTTCGGCATCAATAAAGACCCAGTGTTTTACAGTGACACCAAATACATCAGCTGGTGAGTGTGATGAGCAATAGAGACTGAACTGAGAACAATCAATAAAGCGAGGCTATGAGGGACGGATGCACATTGTAAAACGTGTTAATCTTAAAGAGCTATTTCTACCTGATTTAACTCATAACAAATTGTTTTGCTGGAATAAATTAATGTATATACTCTTTTATATTGCAATAATTTCACATTCAATCTTCAAATTAATGTACAAACAACATAAAGACAGTATATTTTTTTATATTTGTTTAATGGCATCTTTTTTTTATGACTGAAGGTCAGTATCAATGATACCAATACTGATTTCGCTATAAAATGCCTATTTTCCCCATTAGATGCCAGCAAAACTCTGCTGCTGCACACAGTTGTTGGATTTGTGATTTGCAGTAGTTTTTCTCTCTCAAATATTACAAGAACACACACGCACACAATTTTTTTTTTTTATGACACACATACAAACCACACTCTGACATCCATACGAGGAACAATTTTTTGTACCTAGTGCAAAACAGATTTATTAAAGGAAATGGAAGTGAAATAGTAAAATTCCAATAAAAATACACACCTGTGCCAAAATGTATGCAGTTGGCAATAACACAGGCAAAATGATCAAAAAAACAAAACTGAAAAGGACAAAAATGTGCAAAAGGTCGCACAAGGGTTAAGAGCTGCTGCTGCTGAACGTGACGCGGATCTGACACACATTTCATATTTTTTTACCTTTTCTGACCCACTTCAGGTTAAAGTCTCTATTAATGAGCTGACGAGTTAAATCGGGTGTTAGATGAGTGAGACAGTGCTGGGCTCCAGGAAAACCATTTCAGAGACATGTTCTTAAATGTGACTCATATAAATATATTACATGCATGCACAGTTTTAAGGCAGCTTTAATCACATTTTTGGTAACTTCTTGACTTACCTGACCACGACATTGCATGCACATAGTTTATTTCGCACTTTGATTTCTGAGGAAAAGAATCAAATATTACACATTTTTTTACATTATTTTTGAATACTAGAAAATATTAAAAGTACTATATATATTAAGTGAATATTCAATTTTGTTACTTCATTGATTGTCATTTTTTATTGGGTCTGATTGTTCAACTGAGCGATCTTGACTGTATTTTTTATTTTTTTTTTGGTTCATCATTTACTCCACCCCCCCCTCCCCCGCGTCACATTTTCCAAACTGTTAGGAAAATAATAAAATATTATTCAAATATTTTTTACACATATATAGAGTTTATATTATATTATATATTATTATATATATTTTTTAAGGTGTCTTTTTTATAGAAAAAATGTTAATTTAAAATCTTTAGTGAAATGTTAGTAAAGTATTTTTACTGTAGTAATTGTTAGGAGAAATATGAAATATTTTAAATTAGTGCTGTCAAACGATTAATCCCGATTAATCGCATCCAAAACAAAAGTTTTTGTTTATATATGCGTGTGTACTGTGTTTATTTATTATGTATATATAAATACACACACATGCATATATATATATATATATATATATATTCAAGAAAAATGTTATGTTTATATTTTAAATATATTTATATATATAATATAAATATATATATATACACATGTAAATAGTTTCAAAATATTTACTGTATGTTTATCGTGGGTGGAGTGTTTGTTTGGATCCGAAAGAGGAGGTCGCACTCGTCGGGCTACGAGCCAATCAACTGAGACCTTACGGTACAAGCCCCGCCCCCAATGCACACACCTGGTTACCATTAGAAACACGTTACTGACGATTAGATGAGCGAGTTAAATACTGCTGACCAATTACACAGACAAACTCTCTCTGGATGGGTTTGGATTTAATTGAACTGTTATACTTGACCTAAAAGTGCAAGGAAGTTATATTATTTGATTGTTTTGTTTTTACGCCATCATTTTTCATACTTGATTGAATTGGCCAGATTGATGACAGCTGTGCACATTTTAAAGATTTAAAACATAATTTCTCTTTAATCCTGATGCAAATGCTTTCATATTTCGTCGAAGCTGCACTGCTGGAGGCTCTCAGGGATTCTCACTGCGATTAGTGTGTTTAGTTTTGATGTTTTTAACATAATCATGCGATAAAGACGTTTTGTAAACGTTGATTTGCACCATGAAATCCTTCCTTTCTTGTTGCTTTCAGTGATTTATAAAATATAAATATGGATTTGCTATATAATATATATTTATCCAGCACTATCTTGTGCGTCATTTATTCTTAAACACAATCGAACATTATGTACAGATGGAAACATCAGATCCTAGACACAATATAAACATGAAGAATATGACAGAAATCAGTGAAATATCAGCATGACAAAAACAACATCATGTACTTTTTTTCCAGACACTTGTCTGTAAAGAAAATAATAAAATAATACAAATATATTTAAAATACTTTTGAATATTAAAATTAATAATATTAAAGATTGTATTTAAATTATTGGTTGTATTTTTATTGTCCAACTGAGCAATCTTTAAATGTAGTTTTACACTGATAACAATTATAAAGAACATACTTTCTTTTTTTATATTATTATTATTTGTTTTTTAGTACAGCAGAAGTTTGTCATTTTAATATTTATTTTTATCTTATTTTTTTTGGTTCATTATTTCCTCATAAAAAAAATTAATATTGAAACTTTTTAATATATATATATTTAATATTTAAGTAAAAAATACTTTATATTGAATGCATATTAAGTTTTGTTACTTCATTGATTGTAATCTTTATAGGGTCTCTTTAAAAACCTTTAATTTAAGTTTTAGTAAAGTAATTTTACTATAGTATCTGTTAGGAGAAATCTTAAATATTAAAAATATATCACATAGGGTGAATTGCCCTAAAGTGGGGCATGTTTTGCATTTCAGGCTTATTAATTAACATTAAATACACACCCATACCATTTAAAAAAAAAACAGGATGTGTACTAATCAAATCAAAAGAAAAAATGCAGATAACACACTCATAAAAGAAATGATAGACATATTAGTGCGCTCAGTGCAAGTCTGAAAAGTCTATGATAAAAGGCCAAAGTCACCTCGATTAAAATCTTCTTAAGTTAGTAATTATCTTGGTTATGGATGGATGAAACATGGATAACTGAACATCATAGACTTTAAAATGTCACTTGATTTATTGTAATTTACAAAGTAACTTTAATTATTTACATAACTTATATACTATATATATT
>NW_015656154.1:6435-12000 GCF_001515625.1 Sinocyclocheilus rhinocerous | reverse complement strand
TGTGTGAGAGTGTGTGTGAGAGAGAGTGTGTGAGTGTGTGTGTGTGTGTGTGAGAGAGAGAGAGAGAGAGTGTGTGTGTGTGTGAGAGAGAGAGTGTGTGTGTGTGTGAGAGAGAGAGTGTGTGTGTGTGTGAGAGAGAGAGTGTGTGTGTGTGTGAGAGAGAGAGTGTGTGTGTGTGTGAGAGAGAGAGTGTGTGTGTGTGTGAGAGAGAGAGTGTGTGTGTGTGTGAGAGAGAGAGTGTGTGTGTGTGAAGTCATAGTGAGTAACTACTGAGGTCAGATTTGCTGAAAGACCGAATCACGAGCGTTTGCAGCAGTTAAACTGGTTTTGTCTCATGACGCATATTGAGTTTCGTCCCATTCATCATCTCTGCCTTTCTGTGCGAGCGAGAGTCTTTCATTCAGTCTTTGTTTTGATCGTCTGGCTGGACGGATGTGACGTCGGCAGTAAAAGACTCGCTATTTAAGTGATAATTCTGATTATTCGGACATGGTTTTCAGCCCCACCGCCTCTGTTTTGGGGGTGAAGCTGTAGGGGGCGGGGCCACGTGAAACACCGCCTCCTGTCCGCTCGCCGAGCCAATGAAATAAAGGTTTGCGGCCAGCAGAACAAGCAGAGGCAGGAAGGAGAGAGCGAATCCAAGCGCTCGTACACTGCTGCCGAACACGACACACACCCAGTAGATCAGCCTGAGAATAAAACACACACGCGCTTTAATGAGCCACACAAACACATTCAAAAATTGTGTAAATTGAAAAAAGACATTCTTAAGTAAATTGTCACAGTGAATTAAATGATTTGTTCAGTGCACTGTGTACTTTTCGGAATCAACAAGTAACGTAACGTGTTACTTTCTGAATATACAACATAATATCCAGATCTCTTTTTCCAAATAAAAACATTTTGGTTTATTAAATTTATTTACTTGGTATTTTAATAATGTAAAGGTTACATTTAAAAAGTCATAAGTAACATTTTGCCAAGTAGGAAACACGTAACATTTCTATTTATTGAATTTACTTGCTAATACAGTTCAAAATCTCTCCCTTGTAATTTTAGAGTATTGCAATAATGTAAATGTTACATTTAAAAGTC
The DNA here is from genome assembly GCF_001515625.1 of Sinocyclocheilus rhinocerous. Classification (NCBI taxonomy): domain Eukaryota; kingdom Metazoa; phylum Chordata; class Actinopteri; order Cypriniformes; family Cyprinidae; genus Sinocyclocheilus; species Sinocyclocheilus rhinocerous. The sequence continues at coordinate 10,905 of NW_015656154.1, read as the reverse complement.
AAGAATGTGTAACATTTCTATTTACTGAATTTATTTTTAATACAGTTGAAAATCTCTCCCTCAGTGTAACAGTGTTGTAACTTTAGAGTATTGCAATAATGCAAATGCTACATTTAAAAGTCTTAGAAATAACATTTTCCAACTTAAGTATCATTTTTCTAAGAAACACGTAACATTTGTATTTGTTGAATTTATTTACTTACAAATACAGTTGAAAATCTCTCCCTTCCCAATCAATGTATCATATAATTAGTAATGCCATTTTAGATCATTGCAATAATGTAAATGTTACATTTTAAGTCTTAAAAGTAACATTTTCCCAAGAAACATGTAACATTTTTATGTATTAGATTTATTTACATAAAAATATAATTGAAAATCTCTCCCTTCCCCAATTATAAATATTAATTTTATTTACATAAAAATATAATTGAAAATCTCTCCCTTCCCCAAAAATGTAACACATAATTATTAATGTAATTTTAGAGTATTGCATTAAATAAAAAGTTACATTTAAAAGTAACATTTTTTCCCCAAGTATGAAACATGTAACACTTCTATTTATTGAATTTATTTATTTATTAATACAGTTGAAAATATCTCCATTTTCCCCAATGTAACATATATTTAGTAATTTTTAGAGTATTGTAATAGTGTAAATGTTATATATATATATATATGTATTTCTTTCACAAACATTGTTACATAAATATTAGTAACAATTTTAGAGTATTGCAGTAATGTAATGTGTAACATTTCTATTTATTGAATTTATTTTTAATACAGTTGAAAATCTCTCCCTCAATGTAACAGTGTTGTAACTTTAGAGTATTTTAATAATGCAAATGCTACATTTAAAAGTCTTAGAAGTAACATTTTCCAACTTCAGTATCATTTTTCTAAGAAACATGTAACATTTTTATGTATTACATTTATTTACATAAAAATATAATTGAAAATCTCTCCCTTCCCCAAAAATGTAACACATAATTAGTAATGTAATTTTAGAGTATTGCAATAAATAGTTACATTTAAAAGTAACATTTTTTAAACTATGAAACATGTAACATTTCTATTTATTGAATTTATTTACTTATAAATACATGTTATACTGTAACACATAATTAGTAATGTAATTTTTAGAGTATTGTGATTAATGTAAATGTTACATATAAGAGTCTTAAAAGTAGCTCCCAACACGCACCTGCCGAAGACGAAGATGATGGTGAGGAGCGGCACCAGTTTGAGCATTTCCTGTTGGGTGTACGTTGCCATGACGGCGAGCTGCAGGAAGTAGAGCAGGTACAGGTGCAGCGAGTGTCGCACGTAATGATCGTGAACGGCCACCTCGCGGTTCTCCCACGTCCCGTCAAACAGAGGCTTCAGCGTCCCGAACCTCAGACGCGACGCACCCTGAACCAGCACACCTGAAAATAAAATGTGTCACGGTTTCCACAAACATATCGGGCTGCACAACTGTTGATAATAATCAGAAATGTTTCTTGAGCAGCAAATCAGCATATTAGAATGATTTCTGAAGATCATGTGACACTGAAGACTGGAGTAATGATGCTGAAAATTCAGCTGCGCATCACAGAAATAAATTATATTTTAACACATATTCACATAGAAAACAGCTGTTTTATATTGTAAAAATATTTTACTATTTTACTACTTAGTAATATTTTACTACTATTTTCACTGTATTTTTGATCAAATAAATGCAGCCTTGGTGAGCAGAAGAGACTCTTTCAGAAACATCTAAAATGTTAATCTCAACCTGTTTTTGTATATATAAAATGCTTTCTAGATTAAAATGAGTGCATATTTGCTCACCGAGCACGATGGGAATGCTGGCGAAGAACGCACAGCGCAGTGTGTAGATCAGCCGGAGGGCGGAGCTGTCAAGGGGCGGGGCTTCAAAGGGGAGGAGCTTGTATCCTGCCCACGTCAGTAACGGGAAAATCACCGCGGCAGCCGTTACACAAACACACAACCGCACACACTCCACACAACTGTCTGAGAGAGACACAGAGATCTGTGATCAACACAAGCACGCTTTCTTTTAGCAACTTTTGAGTCATCTGCCATAATGTGTGCAGTATATGATACTGTATCCCACAATGCAATGCACTCTACTTGACCCAGGTTATTATTGTATTGTATTATTGTACCTTATAAAAAAAATATTGTTGTTACTCGATTGACTTTTTTTAATTTAATTTTATTTTAATTTAACATTTTATTTCAAGTAACTATTTTTTAAAATAAATGTTTAGATATTTTATTTTGTCACTTGAAATACAAGTTAAAATTAAAATATAAAAAAATATTTAAAAAAACATTTTTGTTACTTAAAACACCATGAATAAACATTTTATTTCAGCTAGTTGCCAAGACAACATTTCTCATTTTTAGTTAGTTTAACTTACTAAAATAACTAAAACTGAAACTAATTTAAAAAATAGATATTAGAAAAAAACAAACTACAGATATGAAAAAAAAAAATTTTTAAATGACAACAAAAACAGGAAATATAAAAATAATTCAAAATATTAATAAAATAATAGTAAAACCAAAACATAACACTTACGTTAACTGAAGAATAATAAAAGATTAAAACAACTTAAACTTATTTATTTCAGCTAGTTGCCAAAGTAACATTTCTCATTTTTGTTTAGTTTAACTTGATGTACTAAAATAAACTAAAACGGAACTAAATTTATTAATAAACTACATAGACATATTTTTTAAAAAGCTAATAAAAATGACTAAAATGCAACAAAAGTACAAAAATTTTACTAAAATAAATAAAATTATATTATTATATTATTTGCCTATAGACATATTTTTTAAAAAGCTAATCAAAATGACTAAAACACAACAAAAGTACTAAAATTTTACTAAAATAAATAAAAACTCATTCAAAATATTAACAAAAATTAAAAATCAAGGATATTAAAATAACATCTTTCAGTTTAAATACGACGAACGACCCAAAAACCGAACAGAAACCAATTGTTTTCTCTTAACTCGTTTACTTTATCAGACTGACACTAAAAATGTACAATATTTTACACAAAATGCAATTACTATAATTTGAAATGACTGCATTTACTGAATTTAACACGTTATAATGTCAATACTGACAATACTGTTACTTATGCATTTGAGTGCATACTATTTTTACTTCATACTATTTTTTAAAATCCATATACTAAGCAGTACACAATTACTCGATAACTAATTAAGACATGTTTTCATGCAGATATCGTCCATTACTGTATTGATTTTAAGATCATAAATACTGTCAGTTCCACACAAATCTGGCTATATGTGACCCTGGAGCACAAAAGCAGTCATAAGGGTCAATTTTTGGAAATTGAGATTTATGCATCATTCCGTTCAGCCAATCGCGGTGAGCTTTTAATCCACCAATCAAAACACTCTTTACTGAACAGACTCAAGAAGCTCAACGTTGTGCTTGTACTGTGCATTGTTTCTATGATCGGGTCCTTGATGTAAAGACATTGACACATTTTAGTGGGCAGTGTTGGGCAAGTTACTCTGAAAATGTAATTAAATTACTGATTACTGATTACTCCTTTTAAAAGTAATCATGTTACTGTTCTGATTACTTTATTTCAAAAGTAATTAGTAATTAGTTACATTACTATTTACTGTTACTTTATTCTCCATTACATTTATGAAATCCCAGCATACACGCTCCCGATAAGTATTTGTTATTAAAGCATCAACATTCACAGAACACTGTTATTTTAACTAAAGCAAGCGGCTGCTGCGTGCATGGTTTGGTATTGTAATGAGCCGGCAGTGAGTGCTAGCAGCCAGGTGCATTATGGGTATTTGTTTAGAGTTGATTTATGTGTTAATTAAGCAAGATGGTTGGGTTTTTGCGTTAGCAATGTTATTTATGTTTATGTTCAAGTTAGTTCGGGTGGGTTTGGTTCATTTACTGCCTTGTTATAAAAAGTGTGGCTGTCACCGTCATGGAGAGAGATGTGTAGGGGAGGCACTTGGCGATATGGCCTTGCTCGTACATGTGCTTATTCTGTGTTTACAATAAAAGGAAAAAGATGATAGTACTGCCTCCTACTAGTTAGTAGTGATGGGAAGTCCGGTTCTTTTCCGCGAACCGGTTCTTTCGGACAGTTCGTTTCAATGAACCGGTTCAAAAAAAACGGTTCATCGGTTCTTTTACGCTCTAACGTAATGATATCAAGTCTATCGTCCCGGGCCGGGATGAAAATACACATTCAAATATATAAAGTCAGTAATCATAACTTCAGTCAGTTAAAACATAATCATGATCTGAAAAGTTTACAATTAAGTTTTGCAACTAAGCACCCAAATACAGTAACAGGCAGTGATGTGCATAGAGGATTTAAGTCTTGAAGATATAAAGTAAATAAATGAGTTGTCATCAGCGCAGAAACCATAACCCTCTTA
>NW_015656154.1:0-2209 GCF_001515625.1 Sinocyclocheilus rhinocerous | reverse complement strand
GTAAGTAAAATAAGCATCTCTGTCTGTATCAAATATCCACCATCTGCTTTTTATATTCATAAATCCAACACAAAGTTCAAGTAGAGCTGCTGGATCAGAGTTTATCAGAGATTACTCATGCATTAGTCAGCATTAACACACACACACACACACAGTACTTCAGTATTATTATAAAACAAATGTGTAAAATAAGCATCTGTATCTGTATCAAATATCCACCATCTGCTTTTTATATTCATAAATCCAACACAAAGTTCAAGTAGAGCTGCTGGATCAGAGTTTATCAGAGATTACTCATGCATTAGTCAGCATTAACACACACACACACACACACACAGTACTTCAGTGTTAAGTGTTACTCTGATTCATTAGTGTAATCATTAAAGCAGACAGTGAGCAGCAGCTGAGTGTAAAGAGTAATAATGCAGCTCAACCGGTTTCACCCGAGCTCACGGAAATCAACACAACATCCAGCAGAAACTGCTTCATTTAGAGCTAATGCAATCACACACTGCTCTCACAACTATTCAAACACGACCTTTTGTGACGCTTGAGAGGTTTCACATTAAACTGGAATATTTCACAGCAAACAAACAAACGCCTTGAGGTTTGAAAACAGAGGAAACGCTGTTGTTTCTTACCTGAAACTCCATTGAGAAGATTAAATAAATGTAGATGGAATATTATAAGAGATCAGGAGTGTCAGCCTCGATCAGTATCGCTGTGATCAGACACGCACAGGTGTGACGGTCCGCAGGTAAATCATTTCGCTTTCGGTGTCACGTGACTGGCGTCGACGCCTTTTGACGCTTACTTTTTAAAAGGTTGCACTACAAAACTACTTCATTAAGCATGTTAGAAAATAACTAATAATAATAATAATAAATCAGTTTTCACATGTCAGACGTCAGCTGATAAAAGTTGCACTAAAACACAAAAAAATAAAAATTATTAATTGTGCCTGTACAGAACTAGAGCAGAACACGCATTCGTATCTGTATTAACGTGTTTGTTGTTCATCTGAAAGGAAACGAAACTCGCTTATAATTAAATGAAATTTTTCCAGATACAGGAAATGCATTTGTTTACTTTTCACAACGTGACAGCTATTCTGAAACTACACATGTGCGCGAATAAGGCGCGGTGAAACCAAACTACCCCTCCGCCGAGCGACAGCTCCCTCAGCCAATCATAACGCTAGGTGCGCTGTGCCAGCCAATCGGAGTGCGGGATTGCGCGAGAGGGGGCGGGCGCGCAAACGCGGGGTTCGTCTGTAGCGGCCGCCGTGTGTTTTCCAAACACATCATGAGAAATATCATGTTCAGTTTGACTAAACCGATGATTAAAATGTTTTAATATCTAAAGGACATCATGAGTGGCACGTGCAGGGAGGTAGTTACACTCCAGCTGGGGCATTATTCCAACTTTATCGGGACGCACTGGTGTAGAAGAATACACATACGACAGTGAATCAATAATACACGACCTGTCAAATGATTATAGCTTACGAAAAGAAGAATGGCTGTAGGATACAGATCTAGGGTCTATTTGCACCTGTATTAATTTACTTGACCCTGTTAAACAATAGTTTCTACATAATAAAGACAGTAGTTACTACAGTTAGTGTTAGTACAGGAAAAGTGTGGTAAAAAATAAATAAACAAAATGACAGAATCTGACAGTTTATAACTCTGAAAGGAAATATTCATATACACTACGGTTCAAAAGTTTGGTATCAGAATGATATTTAATGTTTCTACAGGAGTTTCTTCTGCTCATCAAGGTTGCATTTATTTGATCAAAAATACAGGGAAAAAATTTTATATTGTGAAATATGATGTAAAATAACGTTTTTCTATTTTAATATACATTAAAATGTAATTTATTTCTGTGATGCGCAGCTGTATTTTCAGCATCATTACTGCAGTCTTCAGTGTCACATGATCTTCAGAAATCATTCTAATATGCTGATAGTGTCACATGATCCTTCAGAAATCATTCTAATATGCTGATTTATTATCAGTGCTGGAAACTGTTGCTGCTTGATATTTTTTTTGGAACCTTTACTTTTTTCAGGATTCTTTGATGAATAAAAAGTTGAAAAGAAGAGCATTTATTTAAAATAGAAATATGTTCTATCAATATACACTACAGTTCAAAAGTGTGGGGTCAGTACATTTTTATTCTTTCTTTTTTTTGAAAGAAATTA
>NW_015656153.1:1927668-1936971 GCF_001515625.1 Sinocyclocheilus rhinocerous | reverse complement strand
TATGATGCGATTTTCAATTTTTCCTTTCTCTTTGGAGTGTTACAACTAAGCTCTGGGTGCATAAAGAAGATCTGTAAAGTTGCTTCATTACACCAAATACACAAAATAATGTTCTTTTTAGCAGCATATGACCCCTTTAATATATTTTAAAATGTAATTTATTCCTATGATGGCAAAGCTGAATATTCAGCAGCCATTACTTCAGTCTTTGGTGTCACATAATCCTTCAGAAATCATTCTGATATGCTGATTTGCTGCTCAAGAAACACTCTACTAACCCCAAACTTTTGAATGGTATTTAGTTTGTATGTGTATATTCATATGTTTTGTTCTGCTTTTACTAATGTGGTTTTATTGTTTATTTTGTTTCTTAAACAAGATACCAAAGATACAGAGGTCTCGGCTATACCTCAGAACAGCCAGTTAACGTGGAAACAGGGCAGGCAACTCCTCAGACAGTAAGTTAGTCTTGAGTCATTATGCTTTTCTGAATGATACTTTCTCTGTGTGGAAGTTCATGGGCATGTGCATCATCACATTATGGCTATTTATGTCACCTGATTGTCTGAGCTCTGTTCTTACTGTCTTTATACATCTCTGTCCTTCAAGATATCTTCAGGAAGTAGGTTATACGGACACAATACTGGATGTCCGGTCGCAGAGAGTGCGGTCGTTACTGGGGCTATCCGGCTCAGAGCAGAACGGTTCTGTGGAAACCAAGAACCTAGAGCAGATTCTCAATGGAGGAGAGTCTCCAGCCAAAAGAAAGGGACAAGACATGAAAAGGTACAGATTTCCTTGGATTTTTTTTAGAGATGCACCGATCGACCGGCCAGGGACCGGAATTAGCTGGTTTTCCGCATGATCGGCCCGGACCGGTGACCGGCCTGTCAGTCTGCCGGTTCCGAGCCGGTCTGTTTTGACGTCACACTTACGCCGATTAATAATGTATTTGTGTTGTACCAGATGAGTAGCAGCCTGAGTGAGTGTGTGTGTGTGAGAGAGAGTCGTGCAGAAAACAAAACGGATGAGCGCAACAGCACTCATAGAAACTTATAGATACATACTGCGGTAGTAAAAAAAAAAAATTATAATATATGATTTAGGTACGCAACATTGCACGAACAAAATGTTTCAACACGATTGCAATGTGATTTTATACAATAGTAGTTCAATAAACAAGTTAAAATTAAGTGACTTACGGTTTAGACACTATTGACTGTTTTTGCTCAATTGCGCTGATGAAAATAGTTCCAATCAGAGCCACAGCAGAACTGTTTTGTGTCTCCGAGCAACACAGCGGTGTTTCGATACTGAATGAATCCACGTTTTTGAACGAATCAAGTGAGTCAATGATTCAGTAACCTATTCATAAAGACGGTAGTCACTTGCCTCGTTTCTAAATTAATCATCCGTTTGAACGAATCTGTTGAATGGAAAACTAAATGACTCACTCATTCAAACGGTCATTTGATGCCACCTACTGGTTTGGTTTCATATTTAAAACTATCATTGCATTTTTCCCAACATTTTTTATTTGTATGTTTAAAAATATGTAAAACATTAATCTTATAAAATTCTTTATGCATTCGAAAGTTTGCAGTGTAAATGCATTTATGGCACCTCAGCTTCATCAGACAGTCTGTGTAAATACATCTAATGCCACTTCAGATGCAGCTTCTATGTTTCCTGCAGTGGAAAGATGGAGTTTGTTGATACTGATTACTGATACTGATAACTGAATTAATTGAAACAATGTAAGAATTTGATGTGAAAGATGACACATTTAATAAGGTTAGTGAAAAATGACAATTTAAGAAACAGTGGGAAATGACATCTGTTTTGTTAAATAGTACAGCAACTCCTTTTCAGTTAATTGTTATTTCTACCTTTTTTCTAGTCACAGAGCACTTTATTTTGAGAGTTGTTTAAGTGAGAGAACAACTGTAACTTTGTCCAGATTGTGGTAATTGTAATGTTTAATAATTTTTTTGTAAATATTTTTTTTTGCATTAAAAAGTATAGATTTTTGTTTGTATATGCTGTCAATTATAGTTTTTAGAAAGAAAATCGGAATCGGCAAAAATCGGTATTGGCAGGTAACACACAAAGAAATCGGAATCGGCCAAGAAAATTGCAATCGGTGCATCTCTAGTTTTTTTGGGGGTCGATTCAACTGGTAGATTAATATAAACAGTTAAAAAGATTTCCATGTTAGCTGTTTTGAAACATTGCTTATGATGCCTTTGGTTTAACAGGAATCCAGAGGTTCTGGAGACATTTAATTTTTTAGAAAATGCTGACGATAGTGATGAAGAGGAAGAAGATGAGGGCGACATAATGGAGGACGTGCCTGACAGGAGTGATAAACGTAGAATAAAAAAACATAAAATTAAGGTGTGTAAAAATTTTAGTAATAATTATTTATTGTTCTCGGTATATGATTGTTGATGTAATATAGCCTATAATGATAACTTTTCCAGGTCGGAAATGAAGGTTTGGCTTCAGACTTACCGGATGACCCTGACACAGAGGAGGCACTCAAGGAGTTTGACTTTTTGGTAAACGCGGAGGATGGAGAAGGTGCCGGAGAGGCTCGGAGTTCAGGAGACGGCACAGAGTGGGGTAAAATAGTGCTTGCCAAACTCATAGACAAAATGGATTTTATAATCATTAATCATCGTGGTTTTTATGGCTGCTCGATTCCGCTACATTTTAAAAAATTAAAATAGATAATTGTGACTTTTGGTCTCACAATTCTGACTTTACTTCTCAGAACTGCCAAACATGTAAAAAAAAATGTACACTTTTTTTTTTTATTCTTTTTTTTTTCTGAATTGTGGAATAAAAAGTTGCAATTACCTTTTTAGTTTTTTATCCTGTGGCGTAAACAAGCTTCTATAGATTATAGATCTATAATGAAGTAGGGCACATCTCAAAGGAGTGTTTGATGATTGAGCAATGACTGCAGGTCTATTATCATGTAGGGTTAAAATAAGGCCTGCAATTAAAGGACTACTTCACCCAAACTAGAACATTTTGTTTTCATTTACTCGCCCTCATGTTGTTTCAGCTCTGTGTTTTCTTTCTTCCACAAAACACAAAAAGACATTAGGCAGAATGTCTATGCAGATCTTTGCCATAGAGTGAAAATGAATGGAGATTTATACTGAATCCAAAAAGTACATTAAAAAGCACCAATAGGACATATAGTGCTGTATTTGTAATAATCTTTTCTATTACAAGTTAATAGCATTTTTATTGACTTATAATTTTTCTCTCTGCTGTCACATACACTATGGTTCAGAAGTTGGGGATCTGGAATGTTTTTTTTTTTTGAAAGAAGTCTCTTATGCTCATTAAGTCTGCATTAATTTGAGGAAAACAGTAAAATGCTATTAATGTGAAATATATTTCTTAATTTAAAAATTAGAATTTTTAGCAACCATTACTCCAGTTTTCAGTGTCACATGATCCTTCAGAAATCATTTCTTCTTATTATTAATGTTGAAAACAGTTGCTCTGATAGAAAAGTACAAAATAGAAAACTGAATTGAAAGAGCAGCGTTTATTTAAAATAAAAATCATTTGTAACAAATGTACACTTCAATTTAATGTGTCCTTGCTGAATAAAATCTTACTGACCCCAAACTTTTAAACTGTAGTGTGTCTAGACGTGCATCAACATGTGAATAATGACTTAAGCCAGTTGCTTACACAAAGCTGTCATATACGTCCAGAATACTAGGAATGTAAGTGGTACTTCCTTAGTAAAAATCACTACCTACTATCAGTCTATGAAACGAGCTGCTTGGCCATTCTGCAAGTTTTTATTAGGTTTCACACACACAGCACAAACCTCAAAAAGTATATTTTTGAGTGAACTGTTTTCAACGTGTGCCTGCATGTGCATGCGTGTCCTTTGTATGTGCTTTGTGGCACACACTAGCCCTGCGGTAGAATCTTATTTAGGCCAGTTGCTGCATCAGCATTCCTGCCAGCTTCCAGCACGAAAGATTCTCTTACTGCTCCGACCAGAGCCAGCTGGGTCAAACACATCAGCTCATTACATCCATCACACACCCTCACTTCTGCTTTCTTTATCTCTCACTCTTTTGTCTTACTCTCTTCTGTCTGTTCTGACCCACTTCTAAACTAAGGATTATGTAAATTAGGGCTGGAGAATTTTAACTGATAAAACTTGAAGACAATAAACATACGATTGCACAAAATATATGGCTTATCTGTGTTCAAGCAATCGGGTATTTTTATAAGGAATGTATATTTATAATGCAATGCTAATCGACATAGCCTTTATCACTGTATATAATACTATCATTCTGTAATATGAAACCACGTCTGGTCACAAAACGAAGTTATTTCAACCACTCGACTATGTTAAGTTAATTTGGAGAAAGCATGTCAATAAATGATATCTTTGTTGGATAACAGGTTTGTAAACAGGCTCATACACATGCAAAACTGTATCGCACACTTGCTAATGTACTGTAGTACATTTATTTAAGGCTCAGACCGATTTTTTTTGTCGCACTGTACAGTAAATCCCTGACCAAACCAGTTCCAGATTGTAAAAGCGATCAACTCCTCAATTTCACATCTGCCTCGCTCCGCACTGTCACACACAGAAATATGTCAACAAATAGACTCGTTATATCACGGGAAGACTAATTCTTATCGTGGGGAGAATTTTTCCTGGTATATCGCAAACGATAAGATATCGCCCACCCCTAATGTAAATGTCACCATAAATATGACATGTATTTTTGGTAAAGAGGCACATGTATATGTGAAGTCTGTGTCACCCTTAAATCAAGACATTTATTGCCATAAACACTGTATATTTTCTTATCTCTGTATCTATTAGGGTTGCACAGTGTATGGTTCTAGGAAATGGTACCAAAAATCTTGTATGTATATATTTATATATAATATTATATAAAAATATATGCTGCCAGCCAATAAGGACGCGTTCAGGAAGACATGGAATCCCAAATATACCCTGCGAAGCCACTTTGATGGAGTGCGGGCCTTGGCCTTCCATCCTGTGGAACCGGTGTTGGTCACCGTCTCAGAAGACCACACCCTCAAACTGTGGAACCTCCAGAAGACAGTTCCTGCCAAAAAGTAAGTGCTTGCTGTGGCTTTCTTGGGATTGCTTTTGATCTTTAAAGGGGTCATATGATGCTATTTTAAAGATCATTATTTTTAGGGCTGCACGATAAATCGCACGCGATATTTAACGCGCATCTTATCAGTAAAGCTTTATCGTGCAGCCCTAATTATTTTGTGTATTTGGTGTAACAGAATATGTTGACATGCTTTTTGGCCAGCTGACCCAATGCATTGTGATTGGCCGAACACCACAACGCACCACGCGTCGGAAATGTAATGCCCCTTAGCTTAATCGCGATAACACTCCAAAGAGAAAGGAAAACTTGAAATCGCATCATATGACCCCTTTAAAATGATGTCTCAAGAAGCACATTGATTTTATCATGCAACATTAATGTTCCAAACAAACTGCTAAACAAAGTTTCATCTTGCTTTGCAGAAGTGCCTCTTTTGATGTGGAGCCCATATACACGTTTAGAGGGCATATGTAAGTATTGATTTCATGATATTGACTTTTTATACACTTTTTTTCTTTTTCTTTTTTGTTTAGTTTAGTTTTAAAACCTGCCTGTCAAACATTTAAAAAACGTTAGCCTCCAAGATTTACAAATAGCCATTGGTAAGCAGATTTCCTTACAAGAGCAACAAAAATGAATGCCGAGGTTGTTGTTGTCATTCCAGTTTATCCTAAATGTGTTGAGGAGAATGAAAGTGTTGTGACAGTGTGGACAATACTGTACATGTAGGCATTGCCACAACCTTATGTGTTCAGAAAGGTAGTATTCTCCTGGCCTCTGGTAAGCCCATCCATGATGGTTACATGTGATCCATAACTCCAGAGGATGTTCCCACAACACACCAGCCAAACTGTGCATGGTGATGTTAGATATTTAAAGATGCATTCTTTTTTGTTTGCCCTTACTCATGGCAGTGCTCTAATACTCTACACTGACACCTACTGGTCCGGATGCTTTAAGTTTATTCATTTCTGAGATTTCTTGCCAGAGCTTTCTTTTGCTGTCATACTATAAACATTTGTGTATTCAATCCCAATGGTTATTGATATATTGTTGGTGGAAAGCAGTTTGCTGCTGCATTACACTATAAACAGTCTAGCTGCTTGAAGTCCCAGTATATTTACTCGTTATTATGGTTAGTAATAATGTAGCTGGTCAATTGCATGACACAGAGGATTGTCATGTGATGCCAACCTGATGTGCTGTCCATTAGGGGGGCGACCTGCTCATTGTAGAACAGTGGTTCTCAATCATTTTGACTCCACAGTTAATGTATAGGTAAAAAAAAATGTTAAAAAAAATATTTATTTTATTTATGTTATTAAATAATAATAAAATAATTTACCTATTTTACCATGTTTTTATTTTTGCAATTTCTACAAAAAAATAATTTTAGAGCTTGGCATAACAAAAAGTATATTTGTTATTTAAAAAAATGGCCACTGTTGAAATGAGCATTGTGAGTCTTCCAAAAAATAAAAAAATAAAAAATGTTTTTATATATAGCTGCATGCCGCAATTATGGGGCCAAGCCCATTATGGCCATTTTTGACACATTTGAATCCTGGATTTTATTTGGATACTTTTAAACAATGTATAGTTGCCATTAGGCCTGGGCGATAAAACTGTATCGATATTTATCGACGGTACACCTTCTTCGATATCGATAGAAAAAATGTTCTATATGGCGCACAATATAGACACGTGCTATGAGTGACGCAGACCAGCACACACAAACACGAACACATGCTGAAATGAGTGCTGTGCCTGCCTGTGATGAGGAGATTGTGAATAAAGAATGAATATTAGTCGAATTTAAAATAAACATTTGCATTTGACTGTTGTTAGACCTATTCAATAAAGACCTATTTAATCTGCATATAAAACATTAGAAATTAGATATTTGTTTAATTTTTATTGTGTGTTTAACTGTTAAAACCAAAAATATTTGTTGTTTGTCTCAATAAATTGTGTTAATTATAAATACAGTGGTTAAATTTAAACATTTTTTTTCTATTGCTTTTTGTTTTAAAAAAGGTTATAAAATGTCAATAATTATCGATACCGAACGATATGAAACATTATATCGTTGATACATTTTTTAGCTATATCGCCCAGCCCTAGTTCCCATGGTTAAACACTTGCTACACATTGAATTTGTAGAAAATCTTCAAAGCTTTAGCCTTTTGATTTACACAGCATGCCACTCATGCACTGTAGTTTGTTTAATTTTACAGAGACTTGAGTTGTCGAAGGTAGAACTGCAGCAATTGGCTCCAAGTGACACAACATTACACACAGTTATATAAAGTTTGTACTACATAGGATTAGAACCCACAATCTCTGGGTCAGGTGCCTACAACTCATTTCATCGTGCCACTGAGAATACGTGGGTTTATGCAGAACCTGAAGCTCCGTAATTCAAGTGACAATCAACTCAAAATTAAGATTTTGTATATAAATGCACCAAAGGTAGTATTTATTAAGCTCAGATGAGATGATACTTAAAAAAGCACTACATCTGGAAAATAAGTAACTTCAGCATCATTTCTTGCCACAATACCTATGATGGTCTGGGAATATGCCACACTGGATTCAAACCCATGGCCTGAAAGGTTCGGGGGCAGGTGGCTTAGCAGAGTGTGCCACTCAGTTGACGCACATTCAACGTGCTGATGAGGAGAGGTTTAGGTGTGAGAATGAGCTCCCAAAAAAAGTTATTTAGCATTTTAACCAGAGTAATATGCAAAGTTAAGTTAATGGTAATGCAGCTTATGATTAACTTGACAGCGGAAGAATCACATTAAACAGCATTGTAACTGGTTAGCCTGTAACTTATTAGCATATTAAGCTTAATAGCATAAGACAACAAACACAGCACGGTCTACTTTGGAGAGGTATTTCTTGGGAATGGTAGTGAATATCAAAAATATATTCAGTAATTTCTTTGTGGCACGGTCCAAAGATCATACGATCAGATTTTGGACAAATTGGGCAAAATTTGTAGGAGGAGTAGCAAAAAAAACTTTTAATTTACTTCAATATGGCTGGCAAGCACATGGCACATGGTGAATTAAAAATAGATTTGTAGTTATTTTAGCTTATTTTAATACTTGTTTTGTCTTATTTTAAAATCAGTTCAATAAATTGCTTTTTCTAGAAGACTTGGATATATTTGTCTTATGTGTCAGTATACATTATTTTGTTCAAAAGTGCTTTTTATTTCTTTAGGGTTAATTTTTTTTTTAATTAGCAAAAATGATTGAGTGCACCTTTCTATGTCATAAAGCTCTTGACAAGCTTCTCTTCAGTCATTGCTGTTGTTTGGAACTGGATAGTGAGTGTGTTAAATGAGGGCACATGATATTTACACTCTTGAGATCTCGGTCCGGCCCCGTGAGCATGTGTGGTCTACAGTTTCACTGTTGTTGCTCTAGGATGTTTCCACGTCACACATATAGCTGATCAGGGCAAGACTTTAACTAACAAAAACTACTGCCACTGTTTGACTAAAATATTGTATTACTGTTAGGGCTGCACGATATATCGTTTCAGCAGCGATATTGCGATGTACGCATCCGCGATAGTCACATTGCAGGATGTTTGATGTTTAGTATACTGATCGTTATATTTATACTGATCGTTTTCTTTGCTCACACACAGACACTGTCTCTACACCGGATGCGACAGCTCTCGTGTTGTGCCGCCCAGCGCCGCAACAGCTATAGTCTACTCTGGACGTGACAATGTGACCTTTGCTAATCATTTGAATTTTGTGCCAGTACACCATAAATAGAACGAGGCATGAGTTTTGTCGCGTCGCACCGCGCCGCTCGCATCCGGTGTAGACACGGTGAGAGCCGCACATGAACACTGAATTCTATTTGTGCCTGAAATGACACATACGCACGAAATTGTCAAAATGCATGTCTCTGCAAGTATCCCTGTAAACACAGTTGCTTATGGTTAACAGATTTTAACACAGATTTATTAGATTTATACAGTGAAGACTATGCAGTGTTATTTAGCATTTGATTATTCAATTTCTGTACCTGAATACTGTTAGACTTACCTGAAAAATATAAAGCACTGCTTATTTCATTTGTATCTTTGTTCTATTATATTTATCTATGCTTGTAATTTGTTTATTTTC
>NW_015656153.1:1888245-1925018 GCF_001515625.1 Sinocyclocheilus rhinocerous | reverse complement strand
AGAAAAACAAAATATCACAATGTGAGTTTTTTCCAATATCGTGCAGCCCTAATTACTGTGTATTTCAATTAATGCACCTTCGTGGCCCCCTGAAAGTATTTGGACACACCAGAAACATTTAAGTGTTTGAGTATCATTGCATTAGACACAAAATATTTCATTTACTGATTTTTCATAAACTACCAGAAAAAAAAATTGCACTTGATTTGATATATTCTTTTTTTAATGCATTGACATCCATAAAATTTTGATGTGTCCCTAAGCACTTTTTTAGGGCCGCTGAATAAACAATAATGTAATCTGCTGAATCCACCAATTCAGTTTTTCAGACAGTAATATTTTGTCTCACAAATCCTCTTAACCTGTATGATTTGTTGCTGCAGTGGGCCTGTGCTCTCATTGACTGTGACCTCGAGCGGTGAGCACTGTTTTAGTGGTGGAATCGATTCAACAATACAGTGGTGGAACATCCCCAGCTCTAACGTAGACCCTTACGACACATATGGTGAGAAGATAAAATCTATGTGGCTATGTCACATCTTATTTTGATAAAACTTAACCTGCTCTATGTGTGTCCTCTGTTTCACTCAGACCCCAGCGTGTTGGCTGGTACGTTGTTGGGTCACAGTGACGCAGTGTGGGGATTGGCTTACAGTGGAATCAAAGAGCGACTGCTCTCCTGTTCAGCTGATGGGACGATCAAGCTGTGGAACCCTCAGGGGAAGTCACCGTGTCTCAGCACATTTAACTCAGATAGAGGTGAGCATAATGTATCTTGTTTGCACTGTTCTGTAATCAATGAAGTGTTGGCAAACTAATTTCTGCATTTCCTGTCTTTCAGATCATGGTGTTCCCACATCAATTGATTTCAATGGGTGTGATCCAGCTCATATGGTGGCATCCTACAACACGGGAGATGTTGTCATTTATGATCTAGAGACATCACAGCCCGTCGTGGTATTCTCCGCACAGGGCGAGAGCGGTACATCCTTCACATTTGTTCTAAAAAAGACAAAGTACACTTGTGGATATGTGATAGTTATATATAGTTCAGTAATTTATTTACAGGAGCGTGAGAATTGGATTTGTCATGTTTACTCTCTTCTGCTTTGTTGCAGCTATTCCTTTTGGGAATCACATTAATAAAGTAGTCAACCACCCCACCCTGCCAATCACAGTCACCGCTCACGAGGATAGACACATCAAATTCTTTGATAATAAATCAGGCGAGTTTTTTTTTTTGTGCGTGTCATTATAAAATACCATTATAAAATATTCATGCACTACTGTTCACTAGTTTGGTGTCAGTACGATTTTTATAATGTTTTAGAACGAAGTCATATGTTCACCAAAGCTGCATTTATTTGATGAAAAATACAGTAAAACAATAGTATTGTGAAATGTTACGTTTTCCATTCAAATATTTTTAAACTGTCATTTTTAAAATCTAAAGATACTTTAGTCTTAGTGTCACATAATCTTTAAAAAAATCATTCTAATATGTTGATTTGGTGCTCAAGTAACATTTCTTATTATCACAGCACAAAATCACTGCTTAAAATGTTTGTATAAACCATGATACTTTTTTTCAGAATTCTTTGATGAACAGAATTAATTTGAGAAAGAAATCTTGTGGAATATTATAAATCAATTTAAAGTATCCTTGCTGAATGGAAGAAATTGTATTTCTTAAAAAAAAAAAAAGACTTTTGTATGTCTGAATTTTTTGTTATTTTTAATATTATTAATTATAGTTAACATAGTTAACTTACGTAACTATGCTTTTTATACTCCCATTTTGTTTTAGTTGTTTATTTAAAATCTCAGAAAATATTTCAGTGTATTATTTGTTCATAAAACATTTTTGTTCAATTATATTTAGCCAGAAGTCACAAATACCCAGAGAAAAGTTAATGATTTGTTGAAGTCATGTTTGGGATTATTAATCACCTTCCATCCATTTCGCTTTGTAGGTAAAGCCATTCATGCAATGGTGGCTCACTTGGATGCTGTTACTAGTCTGGCTATAGATCCAAATGGCATCTACTTGATGTCAGGAAGTAAGTGTTTTTTTTTTCTTCTTCTTCTTCTGCTACTGTATCAGCGAAAGTCATAGCGATCTATAAATTTTTTTTTTAATTTTCTGCTGAATTGTCCCTTTAAATATAAACTTAATGTCTCTTTTTCGTCTAACACAGGTCATGATAGTTCCATCCGCTTGTGGAACGTGGACAGCAAGACATGCGTACAAGAGGTTACTGCGCACAGGAAAAAGTCGGACGAGGCCATATACGACGTTGCCTTCCACCCATCTAAGGCATACATAGGAAGTGCTGGAGCCGATGCCCTGGCCAAAGTGTTTGTATAAAAGCACCTCTGAATTAATGCATACGTAAAGACGGAGAAAGAAAGGACTGCTTCACTGCCTTGTGTAACAAGAGTAGCATTTCTCACACTACATTGAAGTGGCTTCCACCTACGCTGTCAAACTCACACCACACACACACACGATACCAGGTGCCAAGAGGGGGACATGCCGTTTTTTTTTGCGAAGCCAGTGTGGAGTGCTCAATCAGTTTTAATCTTTTTTTTTTGTTGTTTTCTTCAAAAAAAGAAAAAATTTAACTGTAATTTACTGTAAATCAAAGCTGGAGTGAAACCAGTGTTTGTAGCCTTTTGACTGGTTTTCAAAAACTGAGCTGATAATGTGTCCTGTAGGTATGTTTCAGTGACCATGGAGTGGTTATCATGTTCATCCATCAGTAGGTTGTCACCGACCATCATCCCGGCACCAGAGGAACTGAGTCCCGCCCTGCCGAGCCATAAACCAGACCCTAATCTCAGTCACCCTCCTCACCCTAATGTAGCGTGCAAGCGAATACGGTTGAACTCAGTCAACCTTCACACCTTTAGCGTTTGTTTCATTTTTTTGTGTAAAAAAAGTATAGTTTTTATAATCAATTTTATATAAATAAAGACTGTCATAAAACCGCTGGAAATCACATTTTTTAAAGGGACTATAATCCCACTCAAGCCCTCCATTTTATGTGGTTCTTCTTCTTGAAGGTCTTGTGTCTCTGGAAACCCTGGCTGAGTGCTCTCCTTGCGCATACTACATTGCTTTAACATTGTTTTATCACATAACGGAGAGACTGTACGCTAGTAGAAGCACATCGCGTGGTGCCCTGAGAGCTTTTAGGAATTTACAAATAAACTGCAGCATCCTGTCACTATGTGATGTTTCTGTACACCTTACTGTAAAAGGAGTTTAAGTATCACAGGTTAGATATCCGAACACTATTTATTTTCTGTTTGTGGATAGTCTTATCCTTCAGAGCATAGCTTGATGGTAACTCAAAGATTGGGCGGTCGCTAACCAAACCGAACAGGTTATCTGATAGGAAATTAACGTATATAGGTTAATATGAAAGCTCATGCCGTTTCTTGGTTGGTTGAAAACGGGGTTTAAATTCACCTCATGATGCTGGAGATCAGGAGAGAAGCGATAAGTTAAAGGGATGGTTCAACCCAAAATGAACAAATTATTTTCTCATCATGTCATCATTTACTCACCCTCATGTCATTACAGACCTGTATAATTGGAACATAAAAGCTATTTTGAGGAATGAAATGGAACTCAGTGGAATGTTGGTTACCTTACAGGTTTGGAATGAAATGAAGGCGAGTAATTGATAGTTTTCATTTTTTGGGATTGGAGTAATCAATCAAATGTATTCGAAATATTTGGTTTTGACGTTTTGCCCCAATCTGTTCAATGATTTTTAAAGGAAACAATGCAGTTTATGGTGTAACAAAATACCTTTTTGTTTGTGTAATGCATGGTTAATACTACAATAAAGTATTTTTTCTAGTCTTCCAAAAGTTCTGATCAGTTTGAAGAGTTTTGTAAGGTTTTGATTTACTACGAATCAACAGATTTTAAAGATTGTACCACATAGCAAAACAGCTGTTGAAAAGTAATGTGTATATAAAATGTCTATAATAAATATTAAATGGTGTATCTGTATATGCAACATGCCCCTTGTCTCGACAATTAATGCAGCGTTGTATTTATCACGATATTTGATTGACGGGTCATTGATGACGAATGACGATTGGCAGGATTCACGCTTTTAATAAAGATGGTACGTGTTTTTACTGAGATTGAACAAAGCGCCTACTACACAAATTAATACACGTGTTATTTGAATATGTTCAAGTTTCTGATGATGATCAGCCTGTTCAGATGAGGATTATGTTCAGCTGGTCAAATTGTACGAACGCCTTGTCCTTTATTGAGAAGAAAGTAATAAATTATAAACAAATGTACAAGCAGTTTGACGCCCCTCCTCCCCTCTGTTTTCATTACTTGAGACAGTAAAGCATGCATATGGAAAGGTACACAGAAAATAGGTTCGATAAATACATTAAAGTATAATTTAAGAAAAGGAAAACATGATATAGAATTAAAACGTTAACTTTTCAACCGTAATTCTCATCGCACACCCAGACATACGTGATTGATTGTGATGTTGTGAATGTACTACAGTGCATGTATATTGTTTGCTACTCCTGGGAAGGACTATATTTTATTATATAACCCAGATCTATTTATGCAATTGTGTGAATGAAAGCTGTGTATTTGTGTACTGCCATCAGAATGCATATGAGGGCGCTGTTTCACTGACAATCTTCATCATGGCTGCTTTTGCTTACCATCTTGTGCACAACCTGCATAACTAGAATTGAATCTTCAAGTCCCGAAATTAATATAAAAGAGCCTTTTGTTACAGTGTCCCCTCCACAGGGAAAAAAAAAGACGTGCCAGAAGCAGCGAGTGAATGTTTTTCTCCAGGAACATAAAGAGAAAGACTATAAATCACAAATAATTACATTCTCCACATTATAGAGAGGTTGACATACTATACTGTGTGATACATTCTCAATTAAGCTGTAAAATCCTTTGGATCAAACGTACCAATACCTTTATAACAAAACCATTCAAATCCCTTTTTCTGCAAAAGACAAAGGTGATTTTTCTTATTCAGGCTTGCCCTTTTTTCCTCCTTCCTTTCCTGCACTTCTTACTTTCTGTTCTTGCACTCAAGCAGTTGCACTGTCTAATTGAACTCTGTGAAGTCTCTGCAGATGCCCCGTACGATGGGCTGCTGGAACTGCGCCAGGCCGGTGAACTCGCGAGTGAAAAACACATGGCTTTCCTTGGGCTCGGACGCCATCGCCTTCAGATCTTCCATCGGAGCCCAAGCTACGCCCACTGTAAACACAGTGATTCCTGTGAAGAAACAATTAGAACATGGTCAAGATTTCATCACACTTGTTTACTTTGTAAATGCACTATTGATATTTTGTGCATTAGAGATAAAGTGCTTTTTAGAGCTCTTAAATGTTCTAGAACTTCAGAACCCAGGGACCCCCACCTACACCCTTACCACCTCAGGGACCATCACTATAAAAATAAGACTTGATTTTGTTGGTAACACTTAACTCTAACTTTAAATAAGAACATGATCTTCTCTACTGACCCCCTGGACCCTCAGGGGCCTGCAAACCCAGGTTCTAGATGAAATGTCAGTGCAAAAAGCGTACCCTCCCTCTGGGCGGCCATAGCCGGCCCTCTCACATCATCGTAAGACTGTCCATCAGTGATGATGATGAGGAAATTCCTGTTGGGGCCTGTGCGGGGCTTAAAGAGACTCCGCACTGCAAAGTTGATGGCGTCTCCCGTGGCCGTTCCTCCGCTCATGTACGGGATGTTCTGCAGGGCCCTCAGAGCATTATCTTTTGTGGTGTGGTCATTGAAGTTGAACTCCATCCTTTGGTCGTAGGTGAACTGAATGGCACCGATGCGAGAGCCGATGTCAGAGATGTCAAAGTTGCGCGCGATAGAGAGAAGAAGGTCCAGAACAAGCCGAAAGTTCCCATCACCTACACTGCTGGAGCCATCAATCAGGAAGCCCAGGTTCACTGAGTTATAGCATGTCTTGCTGCAGAGCATCTGATCGATGGAGCAAAGTTTATGAGCTAGTGGCTTCACAAACTTGTTGGTGCTGAACCAGCTGGGCATGGTGAAGGTGAAGAACTCGTTGTCCTTGCACACCGCCTGTCAGATATATGTGGGTATAAATGGATTTCAGAAAAACTCTGATGTTACCAATAAAGATTTGTGTTTTTTTCATATGTGAAACATCTTACCTTTCTCATGAAGTCTTGCTCGCTCACCAGGCTCATCTCCTCAGGAGCAGGTTTGGCCACAGACACAAAGAAGATGTTAATACCAGACTCTCTGGCTAAAATTGCTGCCTCCTCCACATTATCAGAAGGCCACCCATCGACAAACACCACAATGACCCGTGGGTAACCTCTACGAACACCAAAATCCGGATTGAAGAAGTTCCTCACAGTGTGTAGTATGGCCTTACCTGTGCAAAAGGCAATAACTCAAGCCTGCCAAGTTCTGCTTATTGAAGCCAAAGCACCTTCAATAATAAATCAATCCAACTAAAACCATCATGTGTCAGAGATATAAGGAATGAGTTTAATACAAGATATTCTATATTGACACTATCTATGACATGCTGTCAATTATCAAACAAAAGCATACTGACTGTAAAAACAAGTAAAAAATGCATTTAGAGTAATGCATTTACAACGGAAGTCTATGGGGCAAGGCATTTTAAAGGTTTCAAAGCACAAATGTAAAAATGTTTGCATGCTGCATTGTTATACCAGTAGCAACAAGTGACTCTCTTTTTAAGTGATTAATTTATTCAACCAGTTCCACAAAACTTGACTGCCTTTGAGTAACTGAATCATTCACTCAACCGATTTGTTAAAAAAAAAACACTCTTTCGTTCAGGAATGTTTATGACTGAGTTATTAAATCATACACTCAACCAATTAGTTCAAAACACTGATGTTTGTTTCCCAGAGATGCGCAAATGCTGTGGCTTCATTTAGAACTGCTTTCTTTAGCAAAAATAGGCAAAGTTGCTGGTAGCACTGAAAACGGGGTTTTTCTTTCATATTGACTTTAAATGTTTAAAGAGTAGCTCACCCCAAAATGAAATTCTGTCATCATTTATGCATGATGGAAGTCAGTGGGGACCAGCAACTGTTTGGTTACCCACAATCTTCAAAATATCTTCTTTTATGTTTAACAGAAGGAGGAAATCCATACCGTTTGGAACAACTTGAGGGTGAGAAAATGACAGAATTTTCATCTTTGAATGAACTCTCTTTAAGTCTTGTAGTTGTACTTTCAAAAAGGTGTGTATTTTAACATGTATTCTGGGACCTATTGATTTCCATTGTAAATGCCTTACTGTCAATGGCAATTTTTTGTTTTGTCATTTTTTTTACTTTTCCAAAAAAAAATAGCATGATTTAGATTAATTTCATCCAATCATTCATTTGAAATGTGAATAGAAGGTGAGGTTGTAGACCTGTATTGGTATTGCCCCCAATGTATGGGATCTCTTTGATGGCAAAAGTCAGATCTTTGGCTGTTGTATAGTTTGACAAGTAGAATTCAGTTCGAGGTGTCTCACTGGAAAGAAAAACATGAAGTTATACTCACTGACAAAGGAAAAAATGGCTAAACAGCCATGTGACAAACAACTAGGATTTGCACAGATCACCTGGTTTGCACCACTCCTACATGAGGACCTGGTGTTCCAACCTTCAGCATGGCTACAAGCTTACTGACAAAGTTCTTCTGCAGATTATACCGCCGCTGTCCAATGTTGTAGCTGCTATCCAGCAGCAAAGCCATATCGACTGGGCAATCTGGAACAACATGAGAGAACAGTTTACTCGCGCGTGACTTGTATTAACAAATTTGGTCCGTTTAGAAACTTTGCCGTGTGAAAGCGAACCGCACCAAGAATAAAAAGCAACATTGTAATAATTTTAATCCCTGTTTCGGAACAAAGCAATCGATCTACAGGTGTGAAAATACACAGCTCTTTCTTGTCATGATCATCATTTTGCTTTGACAAACAATTTAAATTGTATTAGAAAAGGTCATACAGACCCCTGTTTGCTGTTGTTGGAGGAGGAGGTTTCTTCGCTGTCTTTTTTACTGGTTTTTTGGCTGCAAGGGAGAAGTAAGGATACTCAGTGTATAGACTACATGTCAGTTGTTTCCAGTTATCTAAACGCTTGTTACCTGCTCCAGATGCAACATTGGCAGAACTGCTGGTTTGACTGGACACTTCCAAAGGCAAGCTAATTGTTCCTGAGAAGAAGAAAAAATGTAACCTGATAAATCTGTGTTGATAAATTCGCTTTTATATTCTATATCATTTTATACACTATATTATTTATATAGACCAACTGGCCACACTTTTCCTAACATTATGACATAGTTATTGAGATTAGTAGCATATCTTTTTTAAACAGCACCATTATGTTTAGTAAGTGTTTATGTTAGGTTCATCAAGAACAATGTATTATATGATATTCTGATTAATTACACTAACTCTAATATTATTGTTCAAATTCAATATTAATATAATTATATTGAAATTATATTTTTATTTTTGACTGTGCAGAGCCAGTGAGTAAACACTACTCTATTGTCTATACAACTTTGCATCTGTAAACAAATCTACAAATTCTAAATCAAAACAGACACTAGCATTTGTAATGACGCAAATCGTAATTGTCTCCACTCACTGGCCACAGTGAAAGATGAGCTCCATTGGGACAGGGACTGAGACTGGATGCCATGAGCGTAAGAGCTGAGGTAGTTTGTCCTCCCTTGCAGCCTGTGAACCTCCACAGGTCCACCAGATAGACCTATGATTCCTCTGGATGACAGACAAAAACGTTCCTTGCTTTCTGAGATTCTTAAATAATTCTAGCAAGTCAGTAACTTTATGATTATTATTTCTGTGATTGTACCTGTGTATTGCTGCTCCACATATGCTGGAAATAGAGGCATATACTCCTGAACCAAACACTGACAGACTCCAGAGAGTGCAGTTTGCTGGGCAGAGCACTATCTGACGTGTGTCTGGTAGATCCACCGCACGGGTTCCACAGCTAATTGGTGTTGGAACTAAGAAATGTACAACGTAAGATATTACGCGTATAATGATTATGTATCTGTCAATTAAAACAAATATGTTACCAAAAAAAAAGTGAACTTGAAAACTATTTTTCCACAAATGGTCTCTTTGCTATTAATTCATTAATACAAAATAAACTAAATTAAAACAGTTAAAAAGTGTTTGTCATTTGTTACATAAAAATGTAAATAAAGTGGCCCTAATTTTTAGTTTTAATATTTTCTCTAATGTAACTCAATTCCTTTTATTTAATATGAAAAAAAGAGAATTAAAAATGGACTTTCACTGACCATTTAAATCAGATCCAAATGTGCAACAGGTCAAAGACAGAATACCTGTGGGGGGGGGATTAAATAATGCAATGAAATCTGTGCATCATGGTGATAATTCAGAATAACACACAAGAAATGTTTAGTAACAATCACTTTGAACAAACTAATTTCCTACCTAATACATGAAGTACAGCAAACCACATCGACATGGTTAATGAAGATATCTGTTGAGACAAAAGAACAATATACCAGGCAACAATGAATAAACCCCATTTTTCAATCATTTTTATAAAGGTTTTTTGTTTCTTAAAAAAAAAATTAATCGTCTAAGGCTTTGACATATATCTTAATTTTTTCTTTTATCTGGGTGTTGTAATATTTATTTTGCGCACAGAAGTGAAATCAGATATGATACAGAAAAAAAATGTAATCTCCCCAGACACATCCATCACAAACAGCTCCTTTGGAACTGCATACTTCAGTTAATCCACTCACGAATGAGGGAGAAGGAGAGAGAGAGAAAGAATGTAAAAGAAAAAAATGCATATCTGGATATATAAAATTAGCTCTAATAAAATGCACCAAACAGCCAAAAATCATCAACCTATGAAGATTAAATCCAACTTACAGATATTGTGTAGGATGACGTTTCCTCAGCCTTAAAAGCTTTATAGAAAAAAAAAAATAAGTTCAATTCCGTTATGGATGATATTCCAGAGGTGTCTGAATATTGAGGAAAGAGCTAGTCCTTTAAATAATGTCCCCAAAAACCCCAATGATTCTCTGCTGACATCACAAGAGGCGGGCCTTACATCCAAACCACCTGAAAAGGACATTGTTTTAAATTCTCCAGCTTTTTAGCTGTTTAGATATAATACGTACTACAGTTTGTACCTATATAATAACTATGCTTTAACACTGTGTAGCCTAATTTAGTCAATGATGGCGAGTAAAGAAACAGAGAACTCCCAAGAGGAGAATAAACAACAAATGAACACCACCATGCACACGTCATGACTAGGCCCTGACTGGGGGTTGAAAACTTTACCTTGAGGCTAATGACATGTAAACAACCTTGTTTCAGTGCTACAAACATAATCTAAACACACAATCTCATCCAAACTGGTCTGAATGGACCTCAAAGTCATTTGAGAAGACCTGACTAAACAGAATAACAGGTAATGTGTCAGTCATTTGGCAGAAGCTTTTTATCCTAAATGACTTTCAAAAGACCTTCTGCATCAAAACACCTCTTGAACGAGGCTTATGCTGCAAAAACTGTAAATCATCCATGAAATGTATTTATCTTCAGTATACAGACAGTGCTTAGCATGTGAAAGGACAATTGGGTGCATTAGCACGAGACTGTCCTGCTTTCAAAGAGGTCTCTGTCTTCTCTTGGTAACTTTTATGTTATCATCCTACATCAGCTGAACTGTGGACCATTTCCAGGTTCAATCCTGGCAGCAAACAGGAATATGATAGGTTCGTGTTTTCTGTGGCATCTCACAACTCATTGGCATTTACTGATTAAGTGCTGTGGAAGTTTGTAGGGGTACGTGGTGTGCGACAAGGTGCTTATTCAGTGCGACAAATGAAAAACCTTTCATGGAATGACACTCAATCCATCTGTTATGAGCCTCTTTGAACAACTGCTCATTGTAACAACTGGGAACTGTCCCAGTGTCTCAATTAAATATTTCACAGC
The DNA here is from genome assembly GCF_001515625.1 of Sinocyclocheilus rhinocerous. Taxonomy (NCBI): domain Eukaryota; kingdom Metazoa; phylum Chordata; class Actinopteri; order Cypriniformes; family Cyprinidae; genus Sinocyclocheilus; species Sinocyclocheilus rhinocerous. Next base: position 1,913,946 of record NW_015656153.1, on the reverse strand, counting down.
ACATAAAGTCTATGTCAGCTAAAGCGACCTTTCACAAGGAAATTCTTGTGAAGGTCTGTCATGGTGGAAACATCAAGTCTCCCAACCAGAGTGTGAACTTCCATATCAAGTAAAGCTTGGGCAGCTTAGGTAAACCAATAAAGAGTCAATTCCATCAGTTTAAGAAGCTTATTGATGTTGTGCCAAACTGGAACAAGAATTGGTACTTTAGATTGTGGATAGAAGTAAATGAAGGCACAATCAGGTGGTCGTTAAAGGGTTACTCCACCCCAAAATGAAAATTTTGTCATTAATCACTTACCCCCATGTCGTTCCAAACCCGTAAAAGCTTCGTTCGTCTTCGGAACACAATTTAAGATATTTTGGACGAAAACCGGGAGGCTTGTGACTGTCCCATTGACTGCCAAGTAAATAACACTGTCAGGGTCCAGAACATTATGAAAGACATAGTCAGAATAGTCCATCTGCCATCAGTGGTTCAACCGTAACGTTATGAAGCGACGAGAATACTTTTTGTACGCAAAGAAAACAAAAATAACGACTTTATTCAACAATTTGTCTCCTCCGTACACCGTACCGCCATTTTGGAGAGTATCCACAGAATGCAAAAAACTGCGAATGCTGTTCTACTTGTATGTGTCAGCCGCACCACACATTTATTTACGTTTTGATTTGAACGAAAACAGCGTATCCGTGTGGTGCGGCTGACACAGAACAGTATACGCAGTTTGCGTTCAGTGGATACTCTCCAAAATGGTGCTACGGTGGAGACGTATTGTTGAATAAAGTCGTTATTTTTGTTTTCTTGGCATACAAAAAGTATTCTCGTTGCTTCATAAAAATAAGAATGAACCACTGATGGCAGATGGACTATTTTGACGATGTCTTATTTCTTATTTTGGCAGTCAATGGGACAGTCACAAACCTCCCGGTTTTCATCCAAAATATCTTAAATTGTGTTCTGAAGACGAACGAAGCTTTTAGGGGTTTGGAACGACATGGGGGTAAGTGATTAATGACAATTTTTTTATTTTGGGGTGGAGTAACCCTTTAATAAGGTGAATGAATAAGTAACGAAGCACAATATGTGAATATTAATGCAACATAGTCAATTATTTCCAGTTAGTCCTAACATATATACAATTTCATTAAATAAAATAAAATTAAATATCTTCATACTCTATATTCAAACACAACCGTTCAAAGTTGGGGTCAGTACGTTTTTTTAATTTATTTTATTTTATTTAGGAAGGGTTCATTAAACTGATTAAAAATAACAGTGAATACATTACATATATGGTTACAGATATTGTTAAAAATATATTAAAATGATTTCTGAAGGATCATGTGAAACTGAAGAAATGGCTGCTGAAAATTCTGTGTTGGCATCACAGGAGTAAAGTACATTTTAAAATATACTAAAACAGAAAACTCTTCAATTGTAATAATATTTCAAAACGTTACTGTTTGTACTATATTTGGTGAGCATAAACACATTTTACTGAACCCAAACTTTTGAGCTGTAGAGTATTTGAGTGCATGAACTGCTAACCATTGTATTTAATAATGACATCTTGATAGTGCTAAAAAAAAAAAGTCTTACCTTCTTACCTAAACGCATGTAATGTTTTGATTTTTCTTGGAGAATTAGCCCAGCTCAAGGGGAAACAGCGTGTTCCCTTATGTAATATCATGGGTTTTGTTATAATAGGTTAAGCAGGTGATGATTTCCTGTGATTTGGTATTACACAGAGTTTGTTCCCATTGGGGCAGCTGATGGTCATATGGAAAAGTTGGCTTGACTCTTCTGGCTTTGTGCATTCAGATGAAAAAGACTGAATTAAAGCGAAGTGACACACGTTTCTTCCCAGGCCAGCATCGCGCTGTCACGTTTCACACCATGTGAGACTTCATGGGAGATCCGCAGCTTTCGTCCAAGAATGCAAAGACTACCGCTCCACTCCTTATAAATAGTAGTAACCGTCTAATACTTCGATGGATGGCTCATTTAGGCGACTGTCTTCACCTACACAAATATTAGCCTTGGCTAATGCTGCGTAGACTCGAGCCCAGATTTGTCCGCTGAAAAGAGAAATGTATTTTCCCAAAATAAAAAATAATAATAATAAAAGAAAATGATTTCATTCTCTATGTTGGAAAATACAATATTTCACGATTAATATAAGAGAGCGTATATATTAGGTTTCTAGTTTTGGGAGAAATGTTCTCTTTATGCCATGCTCCACATTACACCACAGCAAATGTGAAATGTCTCGAAATGTGGGGAAGAAGCCGAAGTAAAAAAAAAAAGGTTACAAAAAACTAGCTTGAGTTGTGCTAAGGTAGTTTTCAGACATTTAATTATGTTTTTGTGCACTCCTGCAGATTTACTCAGCTTTGTAGAGTCATTTATAGAGACCTCCCTGTACTTCTCATCCTCCATTAGAGCTAATGGACTTCTAGCTCAAGTAAATGTGTTGTAGCCTACATTGTAGATAGCTTGACGGTGAGTGGCAGTAATATGTTTACACTACCATTCAAAAGTTGTTGTTGTTAAAAGAAATTAAAACCTTTTTTTCAGGATGCAATAAATTGACCAAAAAATAAATAAAATAAATAAATAAATAAAAATAAATAATAGCAGTAAAGACTTTACATTGTTACTTTACAATACTATTTTAAATAAATACTGAACTTTTAATAGCTAAATCAAAGAATTTTCATCAAAACAGCATGACTGTTTTCAACATTGATAATAATAATAATAAATGTTTTTTTAAGGACCAAAAATCAGCATATTCAAATGATTTCTGAAGCATTGTGTGACAATGAAGACTGGAGTAAGGATGGGGGGAAAAAATCAGCTTTGCCATCACATTAATACATTAACAAAATTACTGTTTACTGTATTTTTGATCAAATAAATGCACCCTTGGTTAGCATAAAAGACTTCTTTAAAACATTTTTAAAAATCATGCCCACTACTAATATTGGACGTCTTCTCATCTCTTAGCAGATGCATGACTTTCTCTTAGGACTTTCCTCCTATAAATCATAAAATTATACAACATCACACTGATTAATATTTAACAGAATTCATTATTTTTCAAACCGAGTAGTATTTTTGCACCAAAATAAGCATATGGGGTCTGCGCCAAAAAAAATCTCCTTGCATAACAGACCTACTTTAACCTCTGAGACCGCTAATTTCACCGCAACACCACACACACCAATATCCTCTTATTTTGTGACCACCATGTGGGACTAATTCTCTTGGATGTCATTTGAAGAGGGGGCATGCTTGAGTAGAGTGTGTTTGAGTGCTGTGAATGGGGCAGGAGGAGGACATTTCCCACAACCGTAAGATCAGGTCACTGAGGTGTTAGTCATTTCTTTGAGAAAAATCCCAGCTCATATCCAGCTTGCCACTTGTTTCAACCCTCTGGTACAGAGTTTCCCATGTAAACTGGACACAAAAGACTTTTGTCTGCTTTTTTCCTGTATTAGAAAAAATAAACGATTAAAGCATGTTATTTGCACATTGAACATAATTCACTCTGTTTAACCCTTTACCTGATAATTATTAATTGGTTATCGGAGTACTATTCTGTGTATTTGTGTTTTTTCTGTTCTGTGCCAGGTTATAATTCTTTTGTGACCTACAAGGTCAGATTTGTTTGCTGTTAATCCGTTTGTTCTGAAACCAGTTATTGACCTTGTCTTTTCTTGGAATTAGGATTCTGGATTGTTTGACTGTTCCTGCTGCTCTGTTTGGACTCAAACCTTCACTGTTCCTCTGACTACGAGCACGCCTGCTGCTTTTGAATTATGTGCCTGGATAATGTAAATAAAACACCATTACCTGACTGTTCTGTTCGTTCTGCGCTTGAGTAATTTGTACTCAGTCCTGACATTACAGTCTGGTTAAACAGGCACGGTTGTGGAGAGACAGGAGATTCTTACTTGGCAGTCACCAGGATCAATTTGTAAATCCTCCTGCTCTGGTTCCTTCAGCCTATCCTAGAGGTTCGCACCATGATTCCTGCTGGTGCTTTGCTGATTAAAGTTTCAAACACCTCATCAAGTTTAAATCTGCTGGGAGAATGAAGAGAGCAATAAATGAGAAACCAGGGTTATTTTAGTTAACTAAAACCACAAAAATATACTATAATAGTAAAACAACTATAACAAAGTATTAATAAAAGAGTATTTCAATAACAATGGCAGAGACACCATTCATGAGATTCTTTTTCCTGCCCTAGATATTGCTCCTCTTTAATGGCTTTCGGTGCCACAACTCAAAGTTTCAAGCTCTGATTAGTTTGGGAAATATTTATCTTTTTTTATATGGATTTTGTTATGTAATTCTGAAGGAAGGCTGTAGGGAGGGTCAGTGCCACTGCTTTTGTTCTCCTGTTTTTGTTTAGCAAGATAGTTGTTTATTTTCTTATTCTTCAAAAGTGACATTCTTTCCCTCAATTTAGTGCATCAATTTATTTTGGCCTTTTCTTATCCAGATGTATTTGGTTCCTTTCCTAATGCCATTATTATTATTAAATTCGAGATTGTATTTGATGAACTGGGATGGGAGAAGACTCCCCAACAACCCTAAATAATGTAATACAGACATACCATTAAATGTGTCAACAGTTTACAAGCCTCAGAGAAAGAGATGAAGCGACATAAAACCTTTAACCTCGACTTTATTGGATTTACACAATGACCTCATGTTCAACATGAAGCATTTGTAGACGACGTGACTCACTAGTAGCCTGGAGTGTCCTATTCTCTTGCCAAATTAAGATAATAGAGACAGTGAATGTAATGTATTATCCTAATATTTTTCTCATCATCTTATATAAACATTCAGAGGACATAAACTAACATAAAAGACATCTAAAGTCTTCCAGAGTCGCTGGGTTTCCTCATTAATCCATGAGGACTGACACTCTTGCCGGACTCTGGTAAGGGCCTATCCTGGCGTTCTGATTCAGGACGGCTCTCTGCCTTTCCCTCCTGTATGTTTTCACTTGCATTAGGAGCCACCGGCTCATCCTCCTTAAAGCCGTTGATGTTGAGCTGCGCATCACCAGGCTGGGCCAATGGCACAGGAGGGGTGTGCCTGTGCGCTGATGTGGGTCTGAGGCAGTAGAACAGAGCCTGCAGGTCTTTCCGGAACTTAGAGCTCATGCCAATGTAGATAAATGGATTGTAGAAACTCGCTGACTTGGCGAAGAGGCTGGCCAGGATGCTGTTGAGTGGGGGTATTTGGTAACCCCAGGCGGACCACATGGAAATGACTGCATACGGGGACCAGGCCAACAGGAAGGCCGCACACAGAATGAGGGAGACCTGGAGAGAGAAACACAGTATGACACATACATAAATATGTACATTTCTGCATTAGTCTTTTGATTTTAAAGGGATAGTTCACCCAAAAATTTTAATTCTGTCATTAATTACTTACCCTCATATTGTTCCAAACCTGTAAGACCATCTTCAGTTCATCTTCAGAACACAAATTAAGATATTTTTGTTGAAATCTGAGAGCTTTCTAACCCTCCATAGACGGCAAGGGAACTACCATGGTCAAACACAGTAAGGACATCGTTAAAATAGTCCATGTCACATTAGTGGTTCAACCGAAATTTATGAAACTACACTGAGTACGTTGTGGTACTCATGAATGGTGGCGGACTGACCCGGAACAGAAGAAATTGTTGAGTAAAGTCATTAGTTTTATTTTCTTTGCGCAAAAAAGTATTCTCGTAGCCAGGGACGGATTAACGCACGGGCCTACCGGGCACCTGCCCAGGGCACTAGACCAGAGGGGGGCCCAGCCGAAATACTGCTCCTACAAAAACGCGATTTCTGACGCAATCGCACTTCAAATGCGCACTTCGGAGTCCGTGCACTTCACATTGGAACACATCTCTTGTGATCCTAAAGACCTTGATTAGTTTGTTCAGGTGTGTTTGATCAGGGTTGGAGCTAAACTCTGCATGGCATTGGCAGGGACGGATTAACGCACGGGCCTACCGGGCACATGCCCAGGGCACTAGACCAGAGGGGGGCCCAGTCGAAATACTGCTCCTTCAGGAATGCGATTTCAACCGTGCCCCCTCAGGATTTTAAGCAAAGTGGATTTTGAATGCAGCTTCCAAAAGACCAAAAAATGGCTGAATAATATTTTTTTTTATATATTTGATACTATTAGAATGTTCAGTGCGGCACAGCATGAGCTGCCAAATTCAAATCTGCGTTCGTGCTTTGGCTGGCGCTGTGCCAGACGCGTTTTTACAGTGCTGCGCATTATAACCAATCACACAGGATTCTGTTGAGCTTATGAATGCAATGGCCAATCAGAGGCATTCAGATGAGTCATCGCTGAAAAGACCGTGTTTTGTTCAGTGCGCGCGCTCGCTGACTGAATGCTGCTCTCTGTCAAATTCTCTCATTATAAACAAAGTGCAGATGTGTGTACGATGTAAGTGAGATATTCATTTCACAGTATAAACAGCTTCAGTGATTATAATGGGAGTTGTTGAGAGTGCTTGAACTCTTGTCTAGACTGAAGTTAATATTCTGTGATAATGCAAATATTCTTTGCTCTCTTTATGTACAATGAAAGTGTTATAATTAGTAACTTACAATGTTTTTTATTAAATTTACATTAAATACAAAGTCAGTCGTATTAAAAATATTCTATGACATGACACCCATATCTAGTACAAGTTAAAAGACGGGTTTTATGCATAGGCTAGTTAATAGATTACACTAATATTAGGCTACTTTTCAGCCCATTATAGATAAACTAACATGATCTATAAAGGTGCAAAATGTATTTACTTATATTTGAGAATCGTGATATTTTATGATATAGTTAAGTTTGGAAAAATTTTGAATAAAAAAGGAACGAAATTTCAACCGAGGGGGGCCTTTAATCGGTCCGTGCCCAGGGCACCGCTGTGTCATAATCTGTCCCTGCTCGTAGCTTCATAAAATTATGGTTGAACCACTGATGTCACATGGACTATTTTAATGATGTCCTTACTACCTTTCTGTGCCTTGACTGTGGTAGTTACATTGCTGTCTATGCAGGGTCAGAAAGCTCTCGGATTTCATCAAAAAATATCTTAATTTGTGTTCCAAAGATCAATGAAGGTCTTACGGGTTTGGAACGACATGAGGGTGAGTATCTAAAGACAGAATTTTCATTTCAACCATCACAACTATCCCTTCAAGAGACTAATGGTAATTTATGGGGCGACGGATTTACCCGTGTGATGCTGCGTTCAATCTTTCTCTGCCTCTCGCTGATATCTCCTCCACGACTGGACTTGTGGCTGGAGTTGACAGTTCGGATGATGGACACATATGTAAAAACTATAACAAATAGTGGCACAAAGAAGTTGAAGAAGAAAATGCTGATGACGTAGAGCTTGACCGGAACAGAGTACAGCGCTTGCATCCAGTTGATTTCACACGTCCCATACCCGCGAGCTGCAGAGGAAATGAAATTCAGTGATCTCTAATTCAACTCAATTTTTAAAGAGGCTGAATGTCTTGCTTCAGTCCTACCTCTGTAACTGCCCCAGCCCAGCAGCGGAGCACCAGCCCAGAACAGAGAGCACAGCCAGACAGCAGCTATGACCAAGCAGATATTACGCTTGCTGACGTGATGAGCTGAAGGACATGGCAGAAACACTCGCATCAGCACAGTCCTCATAGTGTAATCATGCCGATTTATCTAGTATTTGTGCAGCCAAGGCTAGAGCGCTTCTAAAAAAAAAGCAAAAATAACATGGTTCTAGATTTATCAAAGACTCAACTTCAGAGGATTTCAGGTCTTGGAAGAACCTGGTTCAACCATTTATTGTTCAATGAAAGTCAAAACGAACAGGATTTCCTGGTTTCCAAATCTCTTTGGGTCAGATCACCGTGTCCTACTGTAAATCATACTGTCTTTCAAACTTTTTAATGTCAAGGACCCCCAAATTGCCTTGTGAGGGACCCCTTTTCTAAAATATAAAATTTAAAGCTTAAAGATCCACTTATTCAGTGTAAGAAATAAACACATATGAAAAAAAAATTCTCACATAGAACATATATATGTGACCCTGGACCACAAACCCAGTCATAAGGGTCAATTTTTTTAAATTGAGATTTATGCATCATCTGAAAGCTGAATAAATAAGCTTTCCATTGGTTTGTTAGGATAGGTCAATATTTGGCCGAGATACAACTATTTGAAAATCTGGAATCTGAGGGTGCCAAAAAATCTAAATATTGAGAAAATCGCCTTTAAAGTTGTCCAAATGAAGTTCTAAGCAATGCATATTACTAATCAAAAATTAAGTTTTGATATATTTATGGTAGGAAATTTACAAAATATCTTCATGGAACATGATCTTTACTTAATAGCCTAATGATTTTTGACTTGCAAGAAAAATCGATAATTTTGACCCATACAATGTATTGTTGGCTATTGCTACAAATATACCCCAGTGACTTATGAGTGGTTTTGTGGTACAGGGTCACATATAATTCATATACACATTACTATATTGATTGTCTAGGTTATTGATCATTTATTTTAAATTAATTATAATCCTACAGTAAATAATCAATTAATAAATTAATTAGAAAGCAAAATTAAACTAATAATATCAAATTTGCCTAACATTGTTATTCATAAATGTCTTAGATATAAATGGTATTTTAAAAATAAATAGTAATATATTTTATTAATATATCACAATACATGTTAAACAATTGTTTTGTCAAATCTACTTTTTTCCAAATCAGTTTCTCTGAAAACCCCATAGCACCCCTGTCCTAAAATTTGGTAATTATATGGCATCCTTTCCTAAACTCTTTAAAAGTAATGTATGCAGCTAATTTGTACTCCATTAGTCTGTTGGAAACCACACAAAAATGTTGGGGGGAATTGATTTTGCATAGACTTTGTAATGTAATTACAGAGCAGCTTTCAATGCATGAGCACCTGCTCTAAATACTGGGTACCAGCTATACAAAGGTATAGTAACAACGTAGGTTTGGCCAGGATAGAGCATACCATGCTGAGGCTGGCAACCTTTGATGTAGCGGATGACACTGACAGCTGTCAGTGTGTTGATGCTGATGAGTCCGAAGAGCAGGATTAGGAATCCGTCCACCTGGCCAAGACACAACATCTTATACATTGCAAGCAGGTCTGGCATTCTCTGCAAACCTGAGGCAGTAATCGCTCTGACTCGCCTCATCACCCACTAACCAGAGGCCCTGGGGAACAAGCCAGCAAAATTAGGGGATAAAAGGACAAATGCCTGTTTACTTGGAACGACTACAAATAAATAATCTCTTCAGCCCCTCCTGCCTCATATCACCACCTGCCAGACTGCAAAGAGAACACCGTGATGGACCTCACACCAGATACTGCATAATGTTCTCCAAGAGCATTCAGTGAACTAAAAGGAATCATGCTTAAAGGCACGTGATCATTTGAACTTTGTAACGGAATTAATATTTTTTTCACTTACTCCCCCTCATGTGGTTCTAAACCTGTAAGACTTTCCTCAGTGGACCATAAAAGTATTCATACAAAGTTTTTGTCCATACAATGATACCTAATGGGGTTCAAAACGAATCTAACCCCTTTACTTTTCATTGTACATACAAAAAAATCAGAAACTTTTTTTCAGAATATCTTCTTTTGTGTTCCACAATAGAAAGAAAGTCATGCAGGTTTTATGTGGCATATCATCACCTTACCTTGCAAGTCCAAAATGTCTTTACAAGATAGCCTTGATCCCTGAGAACATCAAAAAATTCAAGGATTCCTCGAGAATACCCAAAAATAGCAATGCTGGCGTCAGAAACGGCAAGGTTGAGAGTCAAGAAATCCTGTGGTTCCAGAGACTTTCTTTGCTTGGTTAAAAGTAATATTACAACCCCATTTCCAATCCAAGAAAGCCATCCTATCAAAAAAATAAATAAAATTCACTGATTCTTTCTCACATGACATCTTTCAATGTAGCGAAGCTCAAGAAGAAACAAATCACAGTAACGTACGGGGAATTCAATGCAATTACACCAGACTAATTACCTAGTATCACCAAATAGACACCAATAGCTGTTTCTCCTCCATTCGACACTCGATAGACTGTGACATTTGAAGGAAGAACATTGTGGATGTCCATCTTCCATGAAAATCTTTAGGTTGGACTCATCTCAGGGTGACGTTTGCTATGGTTCACAGTCTTGCTCTCTTCATTGGTGGAAGATCTAGCAGACTAGACTGAATACAATAGATCTACACTTGAGCAAACATCTGAATTGTAACAGAGCACCAGTGTTGATCGAGACTAGTTGTAATCTCCTTATCCTGTTAAAGACTTTAGAGACTGAGACTTTTGGGACAGTTCTCATCAGTCAGCAAACCACTTAAGGCATTTACCTCTGCTGTTGAACTCACCCGACGTCAGTAAGCCCATGATGAGGCATGCGACGTCTAAATCTATGCTGATGACCCACTCAAAGTAGACTCAAAGAAAGAAAACAAAGTGCAACTGGTGCGTAAGACTTTATTGTCGGGAACCTTTAGTATTGAATTAAATAGTATAGGAAAACAGTATAAAGTACATGGAATATGAGTGATTCTGAAGTTAGAGGGGTTTTAATGGAGTACAACTGAAGAGATCTTGATTCCAGTTTCGAGAAGGGTGGATAACTGGACTTCAACGCTCCTCCTATTTCTGACCAAGCTGGGAGAGCTGTGGAGAAATGAATGGGTTTAGTGTTAACCACTCTGATACTCCAGAATCACATCAACAAAAGTAGGATTACTACTGAATAATTGTTCAGCAAACAGTCGGTGTCATATAAGTTCATGACCACAGCAAGAATTGGGAGAAGTAAGACACACTCGCCTCTTTTTCACTCAGAGCAAAGGGGTAAATGTATATTAACAAGAAATTGATGTGGAAAAAAAACAAGGCAAAATGTTTAAAAAATATTTACAGAGGGAAAGGCACGTTATGACTTAGTGTCAACTTTGTTGAGACGAAGTACAACATAGATTTGCTTCAAGCAGCAAAAAGCATTCCAAGACACTCAAAGCAGTGTCGTTCCCTTCAACTCAACAATAATCGGTTGGGTTTTAGAGCAATGGATTGTGAAGCATCTGATTTTTCACTAAATTATGTCATTGTATATGAAAACATGTTAATGAATTTGTATCTGGTAACTGACATTTTAAACGTTGGGAAGAGATCATACCTGTTTCATGAACTGGCCTGCATTGAAAAGCTCACTACAGCCATAAAGAACCCGCTTCCCTTGCCTGGCCTGTAGAGAAGGAAATCATTGCACTCACAAGCAAGCCAAGTTCTTGGAGCATATTTTACATGTCAAAATGTGTGCAACCATACCTTTGTGTAGTCAACAAGATTTTGATACTCTATGTAATTGCCCCCACCAACGACAAAGACGATGGCCTGTGAAATGATCATCTGTCATCAGCTGTTCAAGCACAATAATGTGTAAATTTCAATGCAACCTGTACAAACACTGTATTAAATAAAACCCTGTAATATTTCACAGGCGGTCTCAAATGGCTGTCCTACAGACATGAGCTCAGACACTCTGGGCTTCCAGCTCACTTTGTCAGCAGCAAGGCCTAATCTCCACTAGCAACAGAAGGCTATCTTGTGCCATAGACTAACCCTGCCAGGTTACAGTGCATGGGCGCCAAAGCGTGACGATAACGTATCAACATCCACATGGTACAAAATCACTACCATCAGATATCGGCTTTTTATACTCACCTCTTGAAAGGGGTTCTTGTTCCTTGGAATGGAGCTGAGGGAGTTAAACAGTTAGGATTAATTCATCATCACCAGCAGAGAGCAAAAATAGCCAATAGTTGTAGAAAGAAAAAAAATGACAGATCTTCTTATATTCTAAATATTTTCAGTGGAAAGTTACAGCTTTGGCAAGGATGTGCAGATCCGTTATTTACCTAACTTCAATACTGCCTTATGTGTATGTAATAAAGACACAAGTGATTTCGAATTCCTCCATGGATCAAATGCCTTTAACATAATATTTGAATACAGTGGGACCAAGTCAAACACTGAGATGTGTCATTTGAAAATATAAGGAGCCTAGTCTTCGTCTTCGGTGTCCTACCTCTCGCTTCCGCGAAGCATCTTGGGATCAAAGTATCTGTAGTCATCCGTCTCCTACAAAAATCACAACACATAACATTAGGGATTACAGAGCGCGTAAGTAAATTAAGGGTGAAATAACACTCAGCGCACCCTCACCACATCACCATCTCCTAAAAACCTCCTCATCTATCTACATTAAACGCTTATCAAGATCGAATGCTTCCCAGCAACCATTCGTCTGAGAAGATTCAAGAAGCCTCAAACAGTAAAATGTCCTCCAGTTTGACTCAAAAAAGCAAGATTAAAAAAAAGCAAGCATTGCTCTGCTTTGAAGAGTCTCGACACAAATTGAGGAGAGCTGTCTCCGAGGCGGAGGCCAATGGCCTCCTACTTCCTCATCCTCCATATCGGATGGGCCAAGCCCGTCTCTTCCCCCACGGGACCTCAGTCAGCTCGGCCTGGCAGGCCTGGCGCATACTTCATTCTGGGAAGAAATACTTTGCCGTCAACTCACAGAAAGAAGAGCCTCGCTGCACTTCCAAATGGTGAAATGCTCCAGATTTTTCTGCTATCGGTTTACCCTTGTCGGGTAGCGAAGCTCAATATTAATATAGAGTGCCGAACACACTATTGCAACCCTGTCGCACAGGCCCATCTGCGAGGACTATCTGACGAGCGGCGGAGGCAGGAGATTCTGTAGCGCTCAACCGCCCAGCTTCCCCAACAACAGCCGTATTGTGCCGGGCACTGAAATTCCAGTAGCTGAGAAAATGAGAATACGGTTATGTTCAATTCAAGTTTATGGGCAATGAAGGGGAAGCATTTCCAGTCGTAACGGGATACGGCAATCTGTCCACCCCAGCTTTTGAGAGCGAGAAGATCGGAGGGACCCTGAGGGTGTTTCAGAAGGAAATAAGGCCTTTATGTCAAGGAACGAGAAGGGGAAGCTAAGAGGCCGCTGTTACACAAACGAATGATTGCAAGAGCTAATATGTCAGCTAGCTGTCTCCATTACAGCGCTTTATATTTAAAACACGTTGGGACAGTTCTTGGAAGGGTGCTTAGGGAGAATTCAAGACATCTAAACAGAAATGAGTCCTAGAAGTCATATCACAAGGGCGCTGTCAAAGATTTGTCACATCATCTCTTCTGTGGTAATTCCACATTTATAAAACATCAGCATCAATCATTCCCCACGCACCGTCCCAGCAGTTAGTTGATTTCAAAGCATCGGGAGAAATTTTCTAAGCAGATTTTTCCTTCAAGGCTATCCAATGATAACTTGAAAACAGCCAGTGTGTTCAAATACCTGATGCTTCATATACAGACATTTTGCAGACAATGAGATCCTCGAGCGTAGCAGAACCTAATCCCATTTTCGATGAAATAGCTTCGGCTGCTGTAGAGACGCCCCCTTGTGCTGCTCACATGAGGGGTTTGCACCTTTGTTCCGCCTCACAAAGGTGAAAAGCCCAAATGGACTGCTTCCAAATCCCTCAGCCCTAGAAACTTAATACATTGTGCTTCGGGTTCACTCACTAGAAACCCTCTCCCTCTCTCTCCACAGGTGTTCCCCTGGCTGAGACAGTCGCATTAACCGTGCAGCTCAGATTGCTTGGATTGAGGTCTCGGCACACTCAAAGTGCCTCATTCAGGGCGAATTCAGTGTCTCATAGCGCTGCAGTGTCATACGCATTAATCCGCAGTGGGAGGTAAAGCAGTCAGCCTTGGCAATACAGAATCTTGTGTACACACTGGACACAATTACACTAAAGATCGTTTTAGATTTAGACTTTTAGCTAATAATCAAAATTCTTCTTTATTACTGAAAGAGTTTCATACTAATATATCAGCAAAACATGTTTAATATTTGTGCTTATGAGGGAGAAGATGAAAGGATGTTAAGGAAAGGGAGAAACAGACAAGGACGCTCACCGGGTTTGACTTAATTTCCATCAAGTTGTCCAAGATGCGAGTAACCGGCAAGTTCTATGAGAGAAACAATTGAGAATAATAATAAACCCTAAAAAAGAACCAGATGCTTTTGATCTAAGAAACTTAGAAATAAGGAACATCACAATCAATTTATCAAACAAAAGCCAGAAGTACCGCAATATCAAATATGACTAGTAGAGAAGTTGGAGCAGAAGTAAAAAACAGAAAAGAGTTTGCGAAGGTTTTGGAAAATGCTGCTCACTCACTGACCATTAATACATCACTTTTATTTCCCCAAAATTAATTTTTTATTTGTTAAGGAACTTTTATTTTGGTAGTGTATACAATCTTACATTTCAAAAGTTGCTGCCACGATGCCTGAATGCACATCATTTTGCTGTTTCTTAGGTGTTCAGTGTGTTCTTATAGTGCTGTCCTGGTTTTTAAGCCGAAAGTATACTTCATTTTTTAAAGCATACGTTGCTAGGGTATGTGGAACAATAACAACAAACTACTTGAGACTGCAACAACAACAGATGTCTATGTTGATAAATGCTGGTGTGAGGGGATAAGAGATACCTGCAACTCCAGTTTAAAGTACAAAGATATTTCAGTCGGCCATAACCTCAGAAGAGAAACAACGCAGACACTAGACAAGGATGAAAGTTTGTAGTGTGCTTGTGTTGAGCGCCGCACAGAGGACAGGGGCTAAGCGGCATTGCTAGAGCACAAGGATGAAATAAGGGTGGGGGTGGGTGGGGATCCCCCTCGGTAGTGTCGGCGAATAAAGGGACAGGGGACAGGGGACAGCCCCCCCCCCGCACGCCACTGTTGAGTGCCTGTGTTCACAGACACTATTATATGGAGTGCACTTTGAAAGGCTATGTGCACAGCTGTATGCATTGCATACAATAAAAGTTTATCTTGAATATAATTTGCTATGGGTGTTTTTTAGTACATTGCGATTGCTAGGGTGTTCTTTTTGGTATTTTTAGCACACCGCTCCTTGGTTTCTTAGGTGATTTTAGCTCATTGCTATGTGGTTAGTAGGCTGTCCGGGAATTTTTAAAGTATTACTTACTATGCTGCTTAAATGGGCTGGGTGTTTTTTCACATCAATATGCAGTTGTGTTCTGGGTGGTTGCTTACTAAGTAAAAAGAGCCCAGCCTTTGTGATATTCTGGTCTAGATACAGCCTAGGTAAATACTTACATGCTGCTTCAGGACCAGATTTTTCACCCCCTCCATCACAAATTGGGAGCCAGTGTTCATCACCCTCGAGAACAGTCTGAAAAATGACAGGTCATTGCATTCAAAACACATATGGCATCAACAAAAGGATTCATATTTTGAGAATGAAATTTGTCGTAGCTTCATACCCCATTGGTTTCACTCCACTGCTCCCGTAATTGGCTGGTGTTGCAGCCATCTTGGTGAAAGCTCTGGAAAAGAGGTTATAATAGTTGCAGCACTACTGTTCTCATCTTTCTCTTAAATTTCCTGTAGCAACTAGGCAAATGTAACAGTGTGTTATGGTGTGTTTGTTGACAATGGACAGAACTTACTTCCACTGCTTAATGTAGTTAAGTGAGGATAAGCCACAGCCTGCATCAACCAAGGCTTTCTTGTACTGTTCTAGATCAGCCTGAAAAGAACAAAATGTCTTTATTTATTCAACACTCAACTCTTAAAATCCAACAGTTTAAGAGGATCTGTTTTTATAGAATGAAGGATGACTTATAGCTCACAAGTCATAAGCATTCATCAGGGTAAGGAGAAACTCTAGTTCCTGTTAGAGACAGAGTCGTCTATACCACATGAGTGAGAGGGCCGTTTTCATGTCACCAACCTCATTACAGCCTCAGAAAACAAACAACAAAATGACTGTTTTTGGAGTTTAAGCAAACGCTCAGCCAACAATAACCTACGCTGGTTCAGGAGGACACAGATGAAAGAAAGGATAACCAAAAGACGTGGAAAAATAGTTCAACCTCTGAGCACACTATTCTTTTTTGGAAAGTCAAAGCTTTTACAGCCTGCACTGATAAACATAATAGAGAATGACAGCCCTTGCCCACAGCACAGGTGCTTTCTCCAGGGTTGAAATGTGGTCACTTGGACATTGTCCATCATAGCTTGGTCCCACGGGTCTGTCCCTTCGGAAGTGTACACAAGAACTCAAAAATGTCAACTTTAAGTAACATCCCACAAGAGATCTTGCCATGAGCTGAACAATCCTGCTTTATCAAGGCACAAGAGTAATAACACTTGGCCGTGGCATCAAAGGGTGTCAGTGTTCCTCAAATCTGCGCTGCATGTGTCCCAAAGAACAACAAGGCTTTTGAAGACAGAGTCTGAAAATACAGTTTAAGAACCCGGGCAGAGCTTCATAGGGAATGGACGGAATGTTTTTGGCTCCATGAGTCCCCCCCAAAAATGAAATCCATGCATTTGCCACTGATTATAATAAATTGTGGTATTTCTGAAAGCGCACATCAGGGTAGCCCACCACAGTCAACCTCAAATCTACGTTTTAGGATTATTTATCTAGGACTCTTAAAGGAATATTCTGTGTTCAGTACAAGTTAAGCTCAGTCGATTGAAGTTGGGGCATAATGTTGATTACCATAAAAAATTAATTTCCATTTGTTCAGCCTTTTTTTGTTTTTTAAAAAGTAGGAAAAATACGGGTTAAAGCGGTGTTTCACTAGTACAGCCACAAGACGTACAACTAACCTTTTCTGTGCAAAGTTACATCCAATGTCATCTACTTCAACATTATGCCACTGTAGAAATGACAGCTCAAATAATACAGATGTTTTAACAGAATAGTTAATGCAAGTGCTTTTAAAAAAATAGTAAGATTCACACTTTAAATTCCCCCGAAAATTGTCCCCAATGACTATCATTGTAAGTCCCAATAACCTTTGATTTTTGCGGCTTTTAAAGAAAACAATGGACAAGTTTTTTTGGGTGGTAATCAATACTATGCCACAAATATTGTTACTAAACTTGTACTGAAACCAGATTGCCTTACCTCAGATGGGGGCTGCTGGGAAGTGATGTAGTAGATCAGAAACAGCCTCATCTTATCTTCTGCTGTTCCAGCTACCAATAAGAACAACATTTATACAATCATCATGCAAATGCATTCAGTTACTTTAAATTCCGGAACAACTAGATTTTGTTAGTGTGTGTTTTTTGTACTCGCTATTGCTGAAACATGATTAGAAAATCAAACACTGTACTCATCGGAACAATAAAGCACTGTAACACTTGAAAAATAACTGATCATTATCATTATAGTTAGTGGCCATTCCGGTGTACTCATAAGAAACCCATGAACCTACAGAGGACCCTGTGGAGATCAAGAAACTGTGTCCTCTTGAAACCTCACAATGCTGGCAGGAGAGAAAACAAATCTCATCCTGTGGTAGCATCACAAAGAGCCTTTAAAGCAGACCGCTTCCCCCTAGGGATGTGATACATTTCAGTCCACTAAGCTGGATGGGGACAAGGGGTGGGATAGGCTCTCATTAGGGGAAGGGGGTATGAGTTACTCATTCAATTAGTTTCGTTTGATCTCTCAGGATGGGGCTGTTCTTGGTAAAACAAAATTCTATGACATTAAGGCAGTATGCCATGCTTTGAGGTATATAGTGGTGTTTGGATTACGGTCAAGCTCAAAGAGCAGCTGACTAGCCAAGGCTTATTAAAGCAATAAGCCACTTGAGGCCAAGCGTTACAGAGATTTTACCACAATTATGGGGTGCTGTCAGGCAGAATGTGTAGATTGCCATGGTTGCCAAGCCACAAATTAATCAAAGATCCTATCATTATCATCATCAATATTATTTCTATTACCTAGCATTATTATTATTGGTTTGTAGCAACTTGTGCTGGAAGCATAAAATTAAAATGATGTGCAGTCACGGATGCGCATATTTTGGCTATTTTACAATTGCTTCTAACAGGGCTCATCCGATCAGATGTTAGAGTACCACCAGGTTATTTATTTGCACTTCATGTGGGCTTTTTTAATCTGTGGGCTTTGTATAAAAGATAAAAGACTGTAATCTAGGGCTGCATGATTTGGGGGGCCAGAAAAAAAAAATTGAACCACGATTTTACCAGTTTATAAGTGCTTCTTATTACAAGTTTGGGAAGATAATTAGTGCACTGTTGCATTCCCAAATGCGCGTTAATAAGTGACCCAAACTCAGAGATGAGTTCTTGTGGAGCAGCATTTACTACCAACCAAGCTCCTTTGATTTGATTCGATTCAATCTTGATTTTATTTTGATTAATTGTGCAGCCTTACTGTAATCCTTACCTGCATGATAAGGATTACAAGTGTATACTTACCTGAATACACAGACAAGAAAAGGTCAAAAATTACTGACGTGACAAATCACTGAAAAATACTGACCTGGCCAATTAAGACAGGATTAAAATCAAGTAGAAGTTTTGCTAATTATTGCATTACCACCTCCCCGTATAAAAATAATCCTTCCCAAAAAGGCCTTAGAGATGGAACATTAATAGCCTTGAATGCTTAGCAGAAGGAAGACTCACCATCAGGATCACTGATAATGTCCAGCAGGGATTTATCGAGTGTGGACTTGCTCATGAGTTTCTCTTCATACTCGAAGTACACATCAAGCTTACGGCTCTAAAGACAGAAAGGCACATTTAGAAGAGAAATATGCTGCTCAACCTCACAGAAATAATACAATGTGCTGAGAAGATGTAACCCAAGAGATGAAAAACATTTTTCTCATGGAGCACTGACCTTGATGTGGTCCAAAACTGCTGTGGCAACGTTGGTGTGGAGGTCAATCAGTCTCTTCTTTTCCAGGAGCTCAGGAAGAGAACTGTTTAGAGAGAGGAGCAGGTTGTTATCCTACTCTATACGTGTAGCGTCAGGCAGGGGTACAGCGGTAGGTACAATGACTAATTCATATGTAAAACAGCTCTTCTGCAATATGAGACAAGCACTGGATGAATTTAGATTATATCAGGATATATTTCATACACAACTGAATAAAAACTTAAAATTTCGGATTGGAGGTTCGCTTTTTTTATGGGACAGATCAACAAATCACCTGCTATTGTTGACCAAGAAAATCCACGTCTTGGTCCATATTTAAAATTTTGTAATATATCATAATTATATATTAAAATTTATTTTTAAGCTTATCAAAATATTACGCTTTTAAATGATATTTCGGGCATTCATTTGTTTGAAAAATATCCATCATTAATGTGCATGTAGATAAATAACATGTTCAATACATAATATTGTCCCTTCACACAAAAATACTTGATTACTTAATTTTTACGAAGAACTTCTTACCTGACGGCTGAGGTAAGTTTGGCAGTGTTATCTGACAACATACTAATGGCTCCATCGTCTTCCCCTTCTAAGCCCTTTGAGGAAAACCACATTTATCTGTGTTAACCAGCATGCAACAATTCCACCATATACAATTTAGCATCAGCCTTTTTAACCTACCATGATACTCTTGAGGTGTTTAACCTCATCCTCTTGGGCTCGATATGTATCTAGTTCCTCCTGGACGGCTTCTGCAACCTCAGGAAATGGACTGAAACGGTGAACAGAAATGAATTAAATGCTTTCTTTCCATGCTGAAGAGGCTAAAAATAAATGAGATTAAGCTGTTGTAAATAAATCTGTATAAACTGCTGGATACAGTCCTGAAAGCAGGAATGAGACTAAAATATTTTCAAAACACAGAACTGATATTTTGCAAAAAAAATAGCAGTAATATAAAATACCATTAGCAAACGTTCTTAAATATTAACAAACACTGACATCTGACAAACAATTTGACTGAATTAAGACAACTAGGGATGTTTTCCTATCAAACATACACATGCTTGAAAGTACAGCTGGTTTATTAAACATCCTTAAAGGGATAGTTCACACAAAAATTTACCATTTTGGACCTACTGATTTCCATTGTATGCACAAAAAAAACATATTTTGTGTTTCAAAGAAAAATGTAAGTCATTCAAGTTTGGAACAATACAACGGTGAGTAAATGACGACAAGACGATAATTTTTGGGTGAACTATACCTTTAATCAAAACTAGGACAGAATAAGGTCTTTGGATAGCAACATAAGACATATTAATTTACATTAGACATAAGTCACATCAGACATATTAATTACACAGTCATCAGTTCAAAAGATTTCAATTCAGAATACTAGAAGTAAAAAAACACCTAGGCTATAAACATTTGTTAATGCACAACAACGATCTCCATTTGGATACATGAGTTTTACCAACAGTAGATGTTTACCTTCCTTTGTGTTTTTGCCAAAATTTGTCAGCACCAGTGAGATCATAGCTCTTCTTGTTTTTCTTTTTTGGTCGTGCTCCAGCTGGGCTGGCCTCTGACCCTTGAGACTCCTCCACACTGACCCGGTTCAGGTGGAAGTCCTGATATAGGGGATATATCGGTTAGGCAAGGCAACAGAACTGAATCAAAACACAATACATGACCTAGCTTTTACTAATACATAATAAAATCCCTCAGAGTACAGCTGCCATACAGGGAATTGAGACGATATTAAGGCAGAAGCATTTTTGAGACGGTGGAAAAAAATACCCAAAGGATTAATGGTCACTGGCACAAAAAGCAACCCAGCAAGTACATTCCACATTTCATGAAACCCCTTTGTCATCCATATGATAACTGCAATAGCTTCATCTTTCCATATGCCGCAACTTGGAACTGTTTGCAGTTTCCATTTTGGAAAATAAATTACATTAACACTAGTAGAAAAAAGGAGAAATGAATTAATTGTGGGTCATGCAAGTTTATTTTAGGTTCAGCTCACCAGCACATCATGAATAAGAGCCTGATACGTCCATGTGTGGTGGAGAGGAGTCGCTAGATCCAGGTTACGATCGGCAAGAACAAACAGTGGCCTCTGAAAACTGTGGGAGTGGTGGAGGGAAAGAAGGGATATCTTTTATAGCCCAATACTAAAACATTTCACTACATTCTAGATTTTTCTTAAAGTGTCACAGTATAGGACTATCTACTATCTATCTATCTATCTATCTCACTGTCTCACTGTTCACCCATCTATCTATTCATCCATCCATTTACAGTGTTTCCCCTGCCATTATATTAGGGGGCACCCCACCCCTCCCCCCCAGTAATATTTACTTGTATCTGTAAATATTAAGCCACAAAAAGACGAATTAAACGTGAACCCTGCATGTTCTGCGTGTCTGTGTTAATGAATGGCGCAGACACGCAGTTTCGTTTACTGATACTGAAGCGCGCGTAAGTAAATGAGGACATAAATACATGAACAACATATCCAAAACTGCTCTGAGAGTCACTTCATTAGCATTTTACCGTTTCATTTGAGTAAAACTAGCCTCATATGATATCACACAGAAATATAAAGGTATTCACGGCAACCCGTTAAAATAAAAGTTTGGTTTAACTTTAAGACATTGTGCCAGAGATATTGTTCAGTAGAATGTACATAATACTACTAATACTATTAGTACTACTACTAAAATGATTAAAACTTTAGTTTTTAAGAAATAATCATACAACATTTCTTTCATGTTTTATTGTTAATAGTAAATCCCCTTTGTTTGCCAAAAATAAAGTGTGTTTAATTTTCAATAATTAAAATATAAATGAAATTAATGTATTATGCCTTCATTTGATAACCAGAAAAATTTTAATACACAACACAGATTTTCTGGGGGAAAAAAAATTCATAAGGCTATTTTAAGAATAAATTTAAATAAATTAAGTTGTTTTTATGCATTCAAATGATTAGACATGCTAAAACAGAGAATTTGGTAACAATAAAACAAATAGTGAGAAAAAATAAAACATTTCATAGGGCCCTAAGCATGCAGTTTTTTTTTTAACTTTTAATAAATTGATGTGAAATTGTTTCATGATTTTAATTAATTAGACATGCTTTTTGATTAATAAAATGTAATTTAACCATTAAACAGGAGTCCAGAAAAATGAAAACAGAAAAAAGCGGAATCCAGAAAAATGAAAACGGAAAAAACGGAATTTCGAAAAAAACATAAAACGGAATTTGGGAAAAAATTAAATGGATTTCATAGGGCCCTACACAGGTGAGTACACTCCTACCAGCGGACAGAGAGCGCGCATTGGAAAATATGTCACGTCAATCATCCCCCCCCCCAACAAAGCTGTAAACCTAGGGGAAACACTGATTTATCTGTAGGGATTTGTGTCTTGGATTAAGTGTTTACAATAATATTAAAATCAAAGATTTATATCTTAAACAAATATGCATATTCTCTTAAAATCAGTTGTATGGAGGTGTGCAAGATTGTGAGTGTTTTCGCTCCACCTGAACTGGCCAGTGCCCATGGTGTCTCCGGTGAACAGGCTGTTACGAGCGTCTCGCAGATTCTCTCTCAGTTTCTTGTCAAGTTTCTGAGGGATAAAAAAAAAAGTTAAATCAACATTACTAATATTCCAGTAGAAACGAGTTGTACAATATGTATACAATAAATTAATCCAATAAACTGAGCGACCGGTGTTAATTTGGTCTTATATTACAGTGAAACATTCCTTTGCTGAAACTAATCATCTAAAAGCTCGGCATTGAAAGCGAGCCAAGTTGGGACCGAATCCCACATACGGAACAAATAGGAATTTTGTACCACCAGTGAAACTGAATTAAGCTACAGTATCAGTTTGCATATTGTGCACAGACTATGAACTGTACAAATGCACCATAATGCAGAGATTAGTGTAGGAGCTGCGGTGATAATCAAATGACCAAAGCCATTCTATAATACTCTATTCTAGAATTCATAAACCGCTTTTTACCGAACAGAAGACAAAGGTGTCTCAGACTGGTCATAAAGCAAGTATCAGAGGAACATTAAAAAACAGAGCAGTGAGTCTCTTACCACGGCTACCATTTCGGCAGCATTCCCTCTTGGACATCGGATTATTGGGACAGCACCTATGATAACAGGAAAGCTCACTGTACTGCCAATAGGAGGGTGCATTAAATATCTGCTCACAAGCTCCCAAGACACACAAAATCCCATTTCAAAAACAACAATACAGGCTTGATCATTGCACTTAATTTGAATTGTGACATTTCTGTCATATACAATTCTAGTAGTCATGTAGTAAGTAAATAGACGTAACTTAGATATTTAAAGCATTATCAAAATATTTTTGCCTTTGAGCAATATACAAAACAATATTAGGAAGGTTCTGCCACCCAGTGGCTCTTTATGACAGTTGAGATTTAAACTAATGGTTGTAATGTGAGAATTATTATTAAAAAAACATGCTCTTTAATTTTGATTAAATATCAAGTCTTCGTCAATCTATACTTTTCACAGTTACTTCATGTACCATGAAAGAACGTTGCCTAATTAGATTTTAGGTGGATTAAAAAGCGGTGAACATCTCCATGTGAGAAAAGGATTGTGTCTTAGCACATTCTTGCAGTAAGTATTTTCCATTTTTGTGTTAAAGCATCTTTATAGGTGAATAAGGTTTTTTTGAATGTTAAATGGCAGCTTAACATATGAACATACAGTATAAGTAAACCATTTGTTGTTTGATTCCCTTGAAGAGTGTAAGCAACACTGTGAATCTGATGGGAATACCTGTTTGGCCAAACAATGGAAGACAGATGGAGTGATTGGGAATCTTGTTTGAAATCATCAGTCATTAATTCTGCTATTTCCTTTGGTGCTGATAGTGGCACAGAAATATTTAAAAAAGAAATGTTTCTAACTCGTACATCACTGCACATTACTGCTGTAAGCTTGTGTTTTGTAAGACCTTTTTAAAAAGAAATGAATACTTTTATTCAGCAAGTATGCAATAAATTGTCCAAGGTGAAAGTAAAAACATCTTACAAAAGATCTCTATTTCAAATTTTTTTTCAAAGTTTTCAGCATTGATAAAAATGATATATGTTTTTTGAGCACACAATAAGCATATTAGAATGATTTCTGAACTAATTTCTTCAGTGTGACACTGAAGACTGGAGTAATGGCTGTTGAAAACTAGTTTGCATTACAGGAAAACTTTACATTTTAAAATATATTAAAATTGTAATAATATTTCACAATATTACTGTATTTTTAAACAAATAAATGCAGCCTTGGTGAGCATAAGTCACTTCTTTTTAAAAACCTTTAAAAAAATCTTTTGAACAGCAGTGTATATGCATGGAAAGATTAAAACTCTGTCATCATTTACCAAGAGTGACAAAAAAGCAGAAGAGACTATCCACTATCGTGTCCATTATGGCCTCCATGTCTGTGTCCATGATATCTGGTTTATTGATTGCTGAGGGCACAGAACAGTAGCAGCATTAATAACATTCAGATTACAAATGAAACGGATACTTCAAGCCATTCTAGCAGCTTACCATGGTAGGAGATGTGTTCTTTGTTTTGGTTGCAGAGAATGAACATATCATCTTCAAGTGTGATGAAGTTCAGATACTGATCAAATACCTGAGGAGGAACAGAACAGTCTAATATTTGAACTGTATAATAAATACGAGCAGTACGTTATTTGCCTTCCTTCAGGAATTCACAGAGCTTGTCTGTTTTGCAAAAACACGATTTTTAAATTAAAAACTCTAGCAAATTGAATCAAATTAATAACTAACGTTCATAATGAACAAATGTGTTTGACTTACTTTGGTCACCTGGTTTACAGCATTAGCTGCTAGAGCAGCACTTGCTATGTCCTCCAACTTGCTTCTGGAGATTGCAGAGATGAAGTTTAAATAGTAGGACTCGTATAGTTGGTTTCGGAGATCCTGTGATAGTGAAAATAACTATTAGTTTTAAAACAGTGTGATCTTCACAAACTGTCATGGAACGGGACCGATGAAAAGACTGACTCAATTATTTAGTGAACATATTTACTTGACATATCCTGTCAGTGTTCTCCTCTGTGGGCATTACAAAGTAAATGGCAGGAACATCTGGAATGGGGTCGCGATCTGAGTGCAACAAGCTAGAGGAAACAAACAAAAAGCAAACAATCATTCAAATCAATCTAATCAAATCCCTTTTTTTTTAAAGAAACAAAATCTTAGAGATCCTTACAGGTGCAGAGTGATGCCCATGTCCCGTAACTCTTTCACAGACAGCAGGGGAGATATGATGTCTTGGCCAAAGCGATCGTAAATAAGAACCTAACAAGAATAACAAAGGGTAAATGTTCAAGCAAATTATAACTATAAAAGCATCCTGAGCCACATAAAAAAAAAAAAGCAATGGATAGTGGAAGGGTAAACCCATAGGTGTGTGTTGCGTACCCTTACCTTCCATACCGGCTCAGCTGTTGTGTTTTTTAAAGGTGGGGCATTGAAGTTGAGCATTCGCTTCAAAGCAGCTGAGGACAGAAACATCATAGAAATATAATACATAAACATTTTTAATAACTTCTATTACTACTTAAAATAATTTATTATCGCCAGGAGACTAATTTACTTGATTGTGTTTCAAAAGACTTGAGTGTATGCATAAAAAAGTCATTTTATAAAAAATAAAATAA